>NC_143165.1:32727067-33029358 GCF_047325235.1 Durio zibethinus
GCACCCCATTATTTTACCATCTATGGAGTTTGCTATCTACCTATATGTCTATCTGTTTTGTGTTAAACACAAAAATTATGAGATCACAATCTATGTTAACATGTTAAATACAATTTTTTTTTTATTAAATTTTATATAATTTTGTTAAAATTTTAAATTATATCATTTTTTTTATAATTTTCACATCATGTCTAAAATTACCATTCCTATCCACTATTCCTTCCCGTGAGAAAAGAGAAAATAGGGAGAGAGTAGGAGGCAGCAAATTTTTAGTCGTAGGTCTCAAATAATTAACGCAATAAGATTGGTACAGGTTCAACAATTACGTAGAGGAACAGTGAAGCACATATATTCCGTAGGAGACCAGTGAAACACATATGTTACAGACGAATTCCATGGCTCCAGAGTCCAGACAAATAATGCTTAGAGCAGCAGATTACAATTTTTTATCCTATCAAAAAGGGTTAGCAGTTGAACTTCCTAGAGAATTGTTCTTCAGTATATTCTACCCGTGTCCTAGAACAAGTTCTAACCCGCCATATCTCTCTTTTTGTCCCAATTGGATGAGCAATGAGCAATTAATTTCCATAAGATTTGTTGACAAATGATAAGCACAAATGAGTTTACATTAATTGGAGTCCAATACGAATGAAAATACAACAGATAATAACGATGTCTATGCATTTTATTTGTCCTTTGAAGACCCAATATAAAAATAGTTATGCAAAATGTCTCGGCACTGTTAAAATCTCGGGCCCTTTTAAAAAAAAGTTTAATATTCACTTGAATGGAAATAAAGTAAATTTTGATAAGATTAAAAATAACGATAACAATAAAATTAATTATTATAATAATAAAATTAAATATTGTAATAATAAAATTATAATCAATGATAAAATATATATTTGAATATAAATAAAAAGGTAATAGTAAAATGAAGTATTAAAAAACATTATTAAAGATATTAAATTAAAATTTACATATAATAAAAATTTTAGATTATTTGATATTTATGAAATAATAATTAATTAAAAATTACTAAAATTATTTTATATCAAATAAAAATTTTCTTAATAAATAAATAAAAATTAATAAAAATGATAGTAATATATCTAATGATTTTTTTAATATATTGAGTTCTCAACTTTTTTATTTACCATGTTATATTTAATGACTAATATTAATTTTATATTAAGTGTTATTCATTTATTTAATTTTAGATGAATATTTTTGTTTATTATTTATTTATATTAAGTTTAAGGTTTTTAAAGAGCATTTTAAAAAAAATTAATTATTTAAGGATATAATTAGACAAAAAACAATAATGTAACAACAATTAAATGTTATTTTCTAAATTCACTGAAGTGTTTTAATCTTAAACTTCCAAGTATATGAGTAAAATTGTAATAAAAGAATATGAATAAAGATAAAAAAATCTAAAATTAGATGAGATGAGTTATCATCAATGTTGTTAATACCATATTGGACAATGTTTAAGTTTTTTTTAAAAGTGTAGTATATGCCGGTATCCGTTGTTTTGATATATTATTTGTGATTTTTTTTATTTAGTATAAATATACATGATCTTGTACATAATAATATTATTAATAAATTTCAAAACAAATATACAATATCTTCAAAAATCAAATAAATAAGTTTAAAAACATTAAAAAAATTATAAATTTTTATGATATTTTTAAATATTTAATCTAATCATATGATATTTAAATAAGTATTTTTCATACAAATATTAAGATAAAAACAAAAAGATATAAAAAATTAACCTTGGTTTTATAATTGCTAAACTTTAGAAAGGGATCACAATTATTTTCTTGAAAGAGATTAAAATACTTATAAACTTTGGTTCGAAAAAATAAAATATAAAAGAATAAAAATTATAATAAAAAATAGAGAAACTTAACTTTTAAAAATTATTTTATCAATTAATTTTATTTTTATTAGATTAAAAATAATCAAATAATAAAAGATAAATTAAAAATTATAAAATATATTTTATATTCATGTATCGATCGAAACAAGTTATTCACCGAAATTAACTGAAACTTATCGAAATTAATGAAAATAACTAATATTTTATAATATTAAATCTAATATAAAAAATTATTTTTAAATATATTATATTCGATATAATTGAAACGTACCAACTAACACAAGTGATATTAAAACGCACCACACTTCTTCCCACCAGTGGACAAATGGTCTCCCACCAATCTGGACACAATAATACCATGACTTTGTTATCCAAATAGCAGCAACTCACGGTGCAATTACACAAAATAAATAAATAAATAAATAAAAATCCTTAAACTCAACGAAACGCAGCAACGTTTTAATTCAAATGGGCTCTTAGTTGCTGGATTTTTAAGGATAACGGAAAGGAAAAGCAAATTAGAGTATACGGCCGCAAGGCAACCGAATATAAATTTGGATGCAACCGAATAATATCTGCTAAGCTTAGTAAATATTTCTCTCATCCTGGTATTTCCTGATATCTAACGGCCCAGGCTTGATTTGGATGCAACCGAATCAGTAGAGTGCGGTTGGCATCTAAATTTGTGCAGAATGCACCGAACACATATTTGGAAGTTCATGGTGCGGCATTGTTTGTGTGGTTTAACCATAGAATATTTTTGGTTCATTGGTTAATCCTTGATTTTTTATTTAAAAATTATGAAATAATTTTGTGTAAAAAATATTATTTGATATATTATTTTTTTTATTAATTTTAAATTATTTATCAATAAAATTATTATTTAACATAAAAATAATTTAATAAAATTTCAATTATGTATTTATTTTATAAATATTAAATAATTTAAAATTTTTATTATATATAATTTTTAATTTATCGTTCTTTCTTCTTACGATATATCTTATCATTATTTTTATATCTAAACATATATTTGACAATTAATTTTAATGTAATCATTACATTAATCCATCTTATTTCTACTGCCGCAATCTCTTCAAAACTGATGATAGCAATCGCAGGAATCATATAGAAACAAGAAAACTACGAAGATATTGCAAAAGTGCTGGCACATCAAGATTTAAGGTAAAATTTAATCATCAAAATTTTTTAATTTCCTCAGTATCATAAGAATACAGAGTGGAAAGCACGAGGTAGGAGGAATAGAGTGTAATTGTGGAAAGCATTTTCCTTAACAACACTGGTTGCAAGGGATGCCAACTGTTACATCCACTGGCCAAGTATAGGAATTTGAAGTACATTGCCATGTGCGCATAGAGGTGGATCTGACGAGTTATGTATTCGTATCATGTAAAATATTAAAATTTATGTATTTATATCATATTTTATACGAAAATTATGTATCATAATTCATATCAATACGAAAATATAAAATATTTTTATTTTATTTTATTAAATCTAAATATAATTATTACTAAAATTTTAAGCTGTGTATTATATTTATATCGTATTCATATCGTATCACCGTATTATGTTTTAGATTGTCAGATCTACTTAGAGGCAACAAAAACAAGTACTTTGCTAAATCTATCAATTCCTTCCAATTTTATTTCAATGAGGTTAGCAATTAAGGTAATTGTATATGGGTTTCTTTCCTTCACATTCCTACAATTTTTTTATGATCTTGCCATATTGGTATGTCTCCAACTTTAGTAATTGAATCTTATAACATGATTTAGATTAAGGAAACTTGTTATGATTAAGTCAATTGATTAATGGTCAAAGTTTGGTCAACTTAGTTGGATTCTTTGGTCACCCAAGTGAAGCACACCTAAACAACCATGTCACCTACTCTAAGAGATAGGACTTGCCCTTTACCAAAGGAAAGACTAACCCAAGGCCCGCCAAGAACTTGTTAAAGCAATCACTTCAGAATTAACTAACTGGCATCCAACTTGCCTGAGATCATTAAATGCAACATATGCTTGCCTGAGATCATTAAATGCAATTCCCATCTACTTATGTGGACCGTTCTCAAGCTTTACATAGATATCCCATCAACTCTCAATTGTCTCAATCAAGCTATCACCCTTGATCTCACACAAAAAATAGGTGAGAAACCAGGTACTAAAGGTAACATAGAACTAGACCTAACACTCATTGATTTTTCCCCTATTGAAGCTTCTTACACACATTTCACCATCTCTATCCTCTATACTTCCTAACCTTACCTTAAGCATCCCACTGACTTAAGCATCAGAGCACACTTGGGAGTAACAATTTTAGTGCCCTCTAATTGTGTTTTCTAGTTATAGGTCATTGCTGTCCTTTCTTCTAGCTAAGACATTCTAAAAACACACCAACAATTGGTGCTGTCTATGGGAAATGCCATGTCTAACCAACTACATTTCGCTGAGACTCTAACTCCCATCATTAATGCTTCTACTTAACTTGTAGCTGCTACTGAGGTAACATCTTTTTTACTAATTCCATCTCAAATTCCATCACCAAGTTTACCTACTTATAGTTTTCCATTCACCGACTATCCACTTTCTTTAAATTCTTAGAAAACATAGCCTTTAGGCTTTTATCAAAATTTAATAGGAGTTTTATCTCTGATTGTAACACTGATACCATCATTGGTCCACATTATAGCACCTAGACCTTCAAACCATATTCCTCAACTACCCACAACATAGATGCCTTATCTGCACAACCCATTAATGCCAGTTTATGGCCAAACATTCTCCTTGTAACTTCCACTATACATGTCTTACTTCCAGTACCATAGATACCAACATATCAACCTACTAGGCAACTTTTCCTAGATTTTTACCGAGCTTTTATGGCTCAAATACAACTCTTAAATGTCCAAGTGGCCACTCAACAAAACTAATCCAATAGTACTAGCATGTCACAATAGCCCTTCAATAATGACACCACCCCAAAGAAAGCTTAGCATCTTTTTTAAGAGAACCACTACAACCACTTCAATACTTAACCCACCCTGAAGAAACCTAGCCCCAAACCATATATGATAGTACCCACCACTATGATCGTACCACACAAAACCTGATGCTAAACAGAACATGTGCAAACCCTAACCTAGAAAATAAGCTAATCGTACAAGTTGCTATCCTACGTAAGGAACTAGATAAGATCAAAAAAAGAAAAAAATAAAGATTTCCAATGGCTTAAAGATGATCACAACCTTCTCACCCGTACTATCAGACATGTTAACATTCATTTCTTCCTTAAACTACCAAATGACACTTATAATAGGACCATTAACTTAGAAGATCACCTGAACCACTTTAAAACATATATGAACCTACACAACACTTTTGATACAATGAAATGCAGGGTTTTCCCTACGACCTTATATGGAAAGGCCAAGACATGGTTATATTCTATGGCTCCTACCACCATATATAGTTTTGATGCCCTTAATAGGCAGTTCTTGGCACATTTACTAAGCAGTAGGGCTATCGTATGCTCCTCTGTGAGTTTGGTAGTCATAAAATCGAAACTTAAAGAAACTTTATGGCATTACTTGAAAATGTTCAATACCACTACTTTAGAGATTAAAGATCTTAACGTTGAATGAGCGATCTAGGCCTTTACCTCTGGGGTGAGGTATGACCACCTAAGATATTCTTTGATAAAAAAAAAACCAAAATAATTGTACCAGTCTGTGCAAGGGTCTAGAAGTTTCCTAAAGCTGAAGAGATTAGGGTCGTTGATAGGGTTGAATGACATGAACAATGTTAAAAACATCTGTGAAGAGATAATAGGTGGACTGGTGCACAAAGCCAATAGTTTCATGACAATCGTTAGGCCCATAACCAATAAGAAAAAAGTGATAAGCATAATAACAACAGCAATAATAGAAACTTTTAAACATAGTCCAACTAATATCAAAACCAAAGTAGAACCTTAAATTCCATTACAGAGCGTCTAGCCTAATACTCCACCCAAAGAAACAATCAAGGTAGACCCTCATTCAATCTCTCAAAAAAATAACCCTCACAAAAAGGACATTGCAGCTACCTTTCAACTAAAAGCATTCTACTGATAAGTGTGTAGCTCTTGAAAATGCGATTGAAAGGTTGGAAGAGCATGATGAACACCTAACCAACCCTTTAAGGCAATAACCCTTCACCCGGCTAAAACCACAAAGTAATAAACAACCAGCAAGGTGATGGTTTACCCCATCAAATAGAAAAGGCTCATTAGGAGAAAGTTGCAAGTAAGTGCCTAATTTAGGCCATTATTCATGTTATTATGAGGGCCACTGAAGATTAGATAAATAGTAAATCTAGGCACAAATCACATTTGCTCAGTGTAATGGCAATTGATGTTGCACCTAGGAGATAGAGAGTTGAGGACTAACAAAAGCAATTTTCAGAAGATGATATTGACATCTTGGTAGACAATGGCAACAACCCAATAGTTGTCACAGCAATAATAGCCAACTATCAAGTGCAATGAATATTAGTTAATTGTGGTAGTACGGTGGACTTAATTCAGTATCGAGCCTTTAAGCAAATGTGACTTATGAATGGAGATTTGAAGCCATTAGGCCTATATTTGGGTTTATTGATCAATCTATCATAGTGAATTGGTCTATCACTTTGCCAATTACAATAGAGAATGATGAACACGTATTGACAATACTAGCAGACTTTCTAATGGTTAATTAGCCTTTCACTTACAATGTAATTTTTAGCAAGCCATTGATGAAAAAAATCAAAATGATGATTGCTACCTATCGGGTTAGGGTACATGAAAATAAAATAGGTGATGGCTCACTAGTGCCACATTTTAAGCCTTTAAGTTACCCAGAAAGAAGACCAAAACACCAACCTATTTCCATCTCCACTTATAGAAGACCCTAAAACACATTATTCACCATTAATCTATGTTATAAACCCATTTTTAGCCCAAACTTTGAGCATTGACAACCTGGATGCACAAAATGAGACCAGAGAACATAAGGCTCACATTGTCAAGCAAACCATACCAGTCCAACTTTACTTCTCAAACCTAGTTCTCACCATTTAAGTAGGTTCTTTTTTAAATGCTAAGGTAAAGGGTATGCTTCATAAATTTTTGTAAAAGAATGCTAATGTTTTTACATGGTTTGCAGCAGATATTGGTGGTATTAATGAATATATTATTACTCATCATATGAATGTTTATCCAGCTACCAAACTGGTTAAGTAAAAAAAGATAAAGTTTACCCTTAAGCGATTCCAAGTAGTGAGAGAAGAAGTGGACTAACTATTGGTAGCTGGATATATCAAGGAAATTAAGTATCCTAATTAGCTTGTCAATGTAGTTTTGGTGAAAAAAATGAATAGTAAATGAAGAATGTGTGTAGACTTTAACAATCTAAACAAGGTATGCCTTAAGTATAGCTTTCCTCTACTTTTAGTGGATATATTAGTGGACTTTTCTATGGGTCATAAATACTTAAGTTTTATGGATGCCTTCTTAAGGTAAAACCAGATCAAATTGGTAAGGGCAGATTAAGCAAAAATGCCCTTCATCACTAAGGATGGTCTATTTTACGATACAATGATGCCTTTTTAGTTAAAAAATACAAAGGTCATCTACCAGATGTTGGTGAATATGATTTTTAAAGAGCAAGTTGGGCGATCTCTAAAGGTGTATGTAGATAATATGCTAAGGAAAAGCCTTTTATTAGAACAAAACATATAGGACCTAACGAAAGCCTTTGCCATCTTAAGAAAATACAACATGAAGTTAAACCCTAACAAGCTTACATTTGGCATGGGGGCAGGGAAGTTTTTAGGTTTTATGATTTCTAACATAGGCACAGAGGCAAACCTGAGAAAGTGATAAGAAGCTTGGACATAAATCTTCCACATACTACTAGAGAGACACAAAGATTAACAGAGCGAGTGGTAACCCTTAATAGGTTCGTGTCCAGGTTGGTAGATAAGTGTTTGCCATTTATCAAGGTTCTTTAAAGTGTTGCTAGATTCAAATAGGATGAACATTGCTAGTAAGGCTTCGAAGAACTCAAATAGTATCTCTAAACATCACTTCTACTTGCCAGCCCTATCTTTAGTGAACTTTTGCATGTATAACTGATAGCTTCTGATGAAACAATGGCAGCAATATTAGTAAATGAGGTCAACGAAAATCAATTACTAGTATATTATACTAGTAGGGCCTTACAGAATGGAGTCTTCAAAAGAAAATTCCATCTTATCAAACATTTTGGGACTCTACCTCCTTATTCATAAACATGTAAAATTGGAAGAAGATCTATAAAATTGGGATAATCACCATTTCTTCCAACACCTTTCCTATTCCCCCATATTCAGAAATAAGGTTGTAGATTGGCCAATGATGATTTTTTTTTACTCGTTAAAATGTCACTAAGGACTTCAGCGAGTAGGTAGTCATTATATTAAGGGACGACGATCAATTTCTTGGTTTGCCTTCTTTATTAAAATTTTAGGGTGCTTGATCAACTTAAAGACACATATGTCATCAACATCAAAACTAAAACCCTAAAAATCTTATAAAATAACATAAACCCTTGAAAACTCTAAATGAATTTGAAAAAGCCTAGAAACTCGTGTTTGACATAATTTGGTCCACTACAACAATGAAAATGACCAACATCAAGTGAAACAATGGACTCTATCTTGTGTCTAGTTACTTTTCTGGTCCCCCTTAGTTTTTTCTTCCTTATTTGGGTTATTGGTGTTAGTGCCCAGAATCGTAGACTTATTTTTCTCATCAAAACTCTCAACAATAACATTTTTTTAAGGGTCATTTCTCTTTTTACCATAAGTTCACACTAAGATAAAATAGAATACAAAAATAAAAATACTTTTTTAAAGGTAGCAAACAAAAGTGAAAAACTGAAGAATTTTAGATCTCTTACTTATGCTCAACCAAATGAAGGATATAAAATAGCACCTTTTGAAACAGCACATTTTCAGGCCATTGCCATTAGTTCATGGACAAAATGTACATTAACTCCTTTAAATATCTCCTCACCTACCCTTAAAATTAATTAGCCTTAAAAGCCTTCTTAACCATCCCCCAAAAAATGTATAAAAATTAAATCCTTCTAAAAAGTTTTTCATTTATCTCTAAAAAATGGTGTATTTTAAAAAAATGCACCCACTAAATGTATTCGATAGCCTTTCATAGAAAGTGTGACATATAGCCTGTCTAGTCACCTCTCTTAGAAACATGGGCATGTTTATCATCACATTGCCCCACCAAACACATCCTGACCATTTATGCTCCACAAATAAATACAAAACTTTCATAAAAAATTTTTCCCAAGTCCCCACTTATTGTAACTCTACCAAACTACTGGCTTGCCCAAAGAAAATCACTGTTTCTTAGCATGACAAGTTAGTAATCGAGTTTGCTAAAAATATCTACCTTCCATCAAAGGGACATCTTAGCACAACTACATGCCAAAGACGTTTATCTTACCTTCAGTGGAAATGTCACCATGCCAAGCCACCATGACCACTTGCCAAAGAAAAATTTTTTTCTCATTTTTTTTCTTTTCTTTTAAGGCTTTGGATAATAGTCTGAGGGCAGTCACTTTATAACCTATTTCAAACCTAGAAGTAATTGTTACACCTAAGTCAACTAATCAATGATCTAAACTTGATCAATACAATTGGGTTCTTGAGTCGTCTAAGCAAAGTATGCCTAAAAACCCACGTCATCTGCTCTTAAGAGATGGCTTATATTTCACAAAAAAAAAAGACTCGCCCAAGACCTCATAATAACTTGTTAAGGTAGTCACTTCAGAACTGACCAACTAGCATCCAATTTGCCTGAGGTCATGCCTACTTGAGATTATTAAATTATAATTTCCATCTACTTATGTAGACCCTGCTTAAGCTTTACATAGAAACATCAACTATCAACTATTTTAGTCAAGCCATCGCCCTTAATCTCACATTAAAGTTAGGTCAGAAGCCAGGTACTGAAAGTAACACAAAACTAGACCTCCCATTTTCTAACTTTTCTTTCATTGAAGCTTTCCACACATATTTCATCATCTTATCTCTTTACTTCCTAACTTTATGTTAAGCATCCCATTAACTTTCAGTTAAGACATCTTAAAAACACCATCAACAAAATAATAAAAAAAAATTCTATCAAAATTATGAGATTTAGAATAGATGAAGCTCAAGAAAAGCACCTGTAACCAAGTACCAATAGTTGCTAGAGAAGAAAGCAATCTTGTAAAAGGCATATTATCTTTCCCCTAAAACACGTTAGCAATAAAAATTCATTTCTACATTGTATTGGTTGCATGAGTTCCTATCAATAATGCTCTAAAGAACTCCAAAATCACTATTATCAACATAGCCTGAGGTAGGGTAAATGCATGTAATTCCACTGAAGTTCCCATGGCATTAGCCATATCATTGGCACCAATATTCCAAGACAAGTAAAATCTAAATAAAAGTGTTGCGTATGATAAAAACTTGGTATTTAAGCTAACTCCTTGACCCAAAGACTTTATAAAAAATGGAACACATAATGTTGTAAAAGTTATGCATATAGTTATAGTAAAAGTAGTTTTTGAATATATGTGAAATGTTTGAGCTATTCAAGGCAAGTTATCTTCATTAGTTTTAAAATCCTCTTAATGTATTTCAACTTGGATTCCTTGACCTTTTTGCTTTTTCTCACCTTCTACCTATAAAAAAACAAACATACTTACAAAAAAGTATGTGAGTTTAGATTTTGTTAAGCTTAAATAAAGCCTAATTGGAACTTAGAAAGTAGCTCAACAAAAGATTCTCTTTCATGGATAGTTGATTAGTTTCATTGTAATGATGTTTGTGAACATGGGAATGATGATTCTGTAAAAGTAATGCTTCTGGGCAAGTGGTGTTTATGGCAAAAGGTAAATAAAAAAATGGAGTCGTATCTTATAGAATAAAGTAAAAGCAGAGATGATGAATTAGGAAAAGAGAATATGAAGAGAACTATTGAGATGAATTATTGTTGACCATGGAATTTGAAAGAGAAAAAAAAATAGATGGTGGTGAAGGAAGAAGAATGGAGGAATGTGCATTTTTAGTTTTGGGGTTTAGGTGTATTTTTCTTTTAGGTGGAAAGAAATGTGCAGGATTAGATTTAGTTATGAGTGGTGAGGAATGGCTTCTTCAAGTGTCTATCCACTCCATACAGAGTATACACCCCCAGAATTTTACATTCAAAAAAATTAAGAGGAAAAAAAGATATATACAAAGTGAAGATAATTACATCATCCATAATATTTGGCTTTTCTCTTTTTTTTTTTTATCAAAACCTAAATAAGAAAAACTTCATTACAATTAAATTCAGAACTTAATTCAGTTTATTCATGAAATCATCTTTAAAGTATGATATTCAATAAATTTAAAATTTAAATCTTAATACCTATAATATCTTTTTTATTTTCAAACTGTAATTTTTTTTGTAAATAAAAAAATTAGGTGACAATTGTGTGATGTAGAAGTCAAAAATGGTAATTGGACTTTGCTAATTACATAATTGTTGAAATTAACTTGGACAGATTATCATAGCATTTGATTAAACATGTTGCTATCAGAGATAAAAATTTCATGTGATAATTGTTGTCACTATAGGAAGAAATGTTCATTGGATGGATAGACAATAATATTGATTTTGATAAGATTAAAAATTATAAGTAGGCATTTGGTTGGGGAGAATCTCAGATTTTTCCTTGGAATATTGCTGTTGGGCAATCAAATTCTCACGTTTGATTATAAGGTATCAATTCTTGGGGATAATATTAGATTTTCAATAGTACCCAAAGTCTAGGAATCAAAAACCTACCTCTTCTTGTGATTTTTTAAGATTTTGGGAGAAAAGTTACTTTTGTCCCATACTTGACCTAAATAAAAAATTATTTATATCTTTTTTACCTTTTTAGAAATTAATGTATGATCAATTTTTTGTTTTTTTTTCAAACATCAAATATTCTATTTGTTGAAAACAAATGCAATAATTGTGATAACTTTTTTCTTAAATTTTTTTAAAAATGAGTGCTAATTTTTTTTCCAACTAAAATACTACATTACTACATTTTTAGATGCAGTTAATCGTTATTATTTACTACATTTATTTAAACATTAATGCAGTATTTGATTTGTACCTATTTATATTATCGCAAAAAATAATTTTTTATAATATACTTAATTATTATGTTAATTTAAACATTAATGAAATGATTGATTCGTACTTGTCATATATTGTCGCATCATTTTTTTAACCTACTTAATTACTGCATTAATTTAAACATTAACATAGCATGGGATTTGTGTTGAATTTTTTAAGATTTAAATAATTTATTATAACATACTAAATTATTGTTTTAATGTAAAAATGAACGCAGTTTTTGATTAATACACTTAATTACTGGGTTAATTTCAACATTAATGTAGTATTTGCTTGCAATTCTTTTTTTTTTTTTACAAATAAAAAAAATTTATAGCACACACGATTACTACGTTAATGTAAAAAATTAACGCAGTATTTGATTAAGGCATTCAATTATTGTGTTAATTTCAACATATACGCAATATTTGCTTGTAATTTTTTTTTTATTGTTAAGTAAAAAACTTTTTTATAACGCACTCAATTACTACATTATTTTAAACATTAAGGCAATATTTGATCTGTTCTTGTTTTTTATAGTTACAATAAATAGATTTTTATAATGCACTAAATTACTGTGTTACTTTGAATGGTAATGTAGGAATTGATAACTTGTAAAATATTAGCAATTTTTAACACAATATTTGTTTTTAATTCTATATTTATATTGAAATAAACGCAATAATTGACAAGTAATTTATTTTTATTATTGTTCCACTATAATACTGCAATAGGATGATAAAATGTAGTAATTGATTTTATTTATAGCATTTTTTATTGCAAACGCAGTAATTAAGAATTTCCTCTCAAAAATAAAGTTTCTAACATTACAAATAATTATATGTCTAATCAAATAAAAGTTTAATTTTATTAAGAATCAATTACTGTGTTTATTGACATAAGGAACACATTATTTGAAGTCATTAACTTTGTTCAATAACAAAGACTACTATAATTTTTTCAAACAACATCAAAAGATCTTTAGCATCAACTTTTCTGTTTCAACCAACATCGGCACAATTTTCGATTTCATTTTCGTTCTATTCAATTTATCTTCTATTTATCAACAAATGGTGTGTCTACTTATTCTAACTACATCATGATCTATTATTCATTATTAGTTTGATTGAAATGTGTACTTGTTTTATTTGTTTACATCTCGTTTATATCTTGATTAAAAATATGTAGATCTATCATATGTATTGTTCACTTTTTTTTTAGTATTTAATCTACATATGTTATGTTGTTACAATTTTTTTATTTTTTTAATCATATTTGTGGATTGGTTTTTAGTTTTCATGTAAGAATTGCTCATATTTACTGTTAACATATGTTTTCAGCATTAACCTTTACTAATTTAATCTATACAATTATGGCTCCATTATCAATAAGACAGAAGATGCAAATGATAATATGTTTATCTTGCACATGAACTAGTTAGGTAAACCTAGTAATTTAGACACGACACAATGATACGATACAAAAACAACACAAAAAAAATTGTACATGTGTTTTTAAAAAATATTTCATATTTATTCATGTCAATACGAATTTTGATATGACACAATTCGTGTCTTATACGTGTTAACACGTCTAAATACATGTAAGACACAAAAAAATGTTTAGATAAAATGTGCCACATGGATACATGTTTTACATGTGACATGACACTAAAAATATATCTAATTTAATCTTGTCATATGAGTACATGTTTAACATATTTAATACATTTTTTATATTTATTATAATTTAATATAAACATATAAAGATTATTTTAAACATTTAATTATGTTACTCATATAATAATTAATATAAAATATAATTTTATATTAATAATATAAATTGAATATAAATATTAATACTAGTCATATAAATTATTAATTTATTCTTTAATCTTTAGTAGTTCATCATTTTGAATTTGATACTAAAAACTAATATAGTTATTAATATTTATTAAAATTTAAATATATATATATATATATTAAATTGGTATCAAATTTTTCTATTCTTTTTAATATGCAAGTAATATACCAAGATTATTAAGTTGTAAATGATGGATAGTTTATAGTTATTTATTATTTTAGTCGTGTTTTTGTATATATTAGTTTTAATCATATCTATTCGTATATATCCATGTTAGTCTTGTCTATTCGTGTTTATTCGTGTTATTCATGTTTATTTATGTCGTGTTTAAACGAATTAATTAACATATGTTAATCATGTTGTGTCGCATATAATATGAATAATAAACATGTTGTATTCATGTTTAGGTTTTAAACACATTTTACAATTTGTGTATTATTTGTATTTTAATAATTCGTGTCATTATATATGTCAAACATGATACAAGACACAACACGAAAATACAAATTACCATGTCTATAGCTAGGTACTATGTTAAACTTGTTAATTATTATTGTAGAATATGCAATAAATCATAAAAAAAGACATAGAATATCTTATACTAATAGTTGTTATGATAGGTTATAGATTAAAGAGTTGAACTTAAATATAATAGTTTTTTAGAGCGATAAACAGTGTGTAGATAATTATAGAATGGATAAGAGTACTTTTATAAAATTATGTTATTTGCTTCAATCACATGAAAGATTATAGGCATCTATAAATATGTCAATAGAAAAAATAGTTAGTAACTTCCTCCACATCATTGTCCATCATACAAAAAATAAGGCCATGAATGTCAAGTTACGAGATTTGGAAAGACAATTAGTAAGCAATTTCATACTGTATTGAATTTTGTTTTGACACTCTACTCTTTGTTGTTTAAAAAACCCAAATCAATTCAAAAAAATTTAATAGATAATAGATGAAAATGATTCAAAGGTTGTTTGGATATCTCAGATGGAACATACATAAAGGTGAATGTAGATTCAGTTGATAAGCCTAGATATAGGACAAGAAAAAATGAAATTGCTACCAACATGCTTGGTGTTTGCATGTCAAAATGCAATTCATATATGTTCTACTTGGCTAGGAAGGTTCTACATCAAATGGCAGAGTGCTAAGAGATGTCATACAGGTAGAAATGAGTTAAAGATCTCACAAGATATTAGCTTGAATATTTTGGTTTTAGTTTTGCATTAAACACATATTTTTAATTAATGTTGTGACACTAGAATATGTTATTACTATTTGTGTGATACCGGATACACAAATGGAGAAGATTTTTTTAACATCTTATAGAGATCAAAAATACCATCTGAATGATTGAAGGCCAAGACACCAACTGACACACCCTAAAAATGCTGCAGTATGAAACATTATCAAGTATGAAATTGTATCAAGAGATGTTTGGGTATATTGAAAGCTAAATGGGTAATTTTATGGGAGAAGTCATTTTATCTAATAAAAACACATTGTAAAATCATTTTTCCTTTCCTTGTTGCCTTATCTATAATTTTATTAGGTATGAGATGACAATCAACCCAGTTGAAATTAATGTTGTTGAAAAAAGTAATAGCCAACCACATGGA
Organism: Durio zibethinus; assembly: GCF_047325235.1. NCBI lineage: Eukaryota > Viridiplantae > Streptophyta > Magnoliopsida > Malvales > Malvaceae > Durio > Durio zibethinus. The sequence continues at coordinate 32,742,701 of NC_143165.1, forward strand.
TCTGAATATAATTTAATTGAACATGTTAAGCTAAATGATGCTTGGATTCAGTTTAGAAACAATATGACAAATGAGGTGTTCACCAATTGGTTGCAAATTCAGGGTTAAAGACATTTTAGTTTTTTTTTTCTTTATGTTGTATTGGTTAAGTTTATGTTTGTACGCTATGATATAGTGTACAGTGTGTTTTATGCATTTTTATAATATATTATCCTGAATTTTTTCTTGATGAGTGTATGATTTTGTTGATTATTATTTTTTATAATATTTGTTTTGTTTTTAGTGTCATTTGGTTTACTTATGGACTAATTATATATTCATCTTTTTTGGTTTATCAATTGATATGTATTTTCTTGCATGAATGCCTAACCATATAATTAGGATAGCAAAATATTTTCATCGATGCCACTTCTACAACACCTCAAAGAAATATTTAAAAAAAAAACACACAACTCATCAGAAGGTAACCATTCATGAACAAAAAAAGAAGGATGCATATCTTGTCCAATGCCTACATTATTTGGTAGATGATCCTAGATGAAAAGTTAATAATGAACATTCAGAATGAGATATCTAGGACGTATTGAAAAGATGTTAGAATCACTAATTCCCTAATCTAACCTTAAAGTCAACCCACACATCGAGTCTAGAGTTAAGCTACTAAAAAGGCAATATTATATGATTTGTAATATGTAACTAGTTAGCGGATTTGAATGAAATGATGTGAAAAAATGTATCATTATTGAAAAGTTAATTTTTAATAACTGGGTTCAGGTAAGTAGTTTCCAATATCATATAAGTTACTTTAATGTTGATTTCTATTTAAAATATTTGATACGTATTTGTTTTATCTTTTATATAAAGTTATCGACATACTATAGGGCTAAGAAACAAATATTTTTCTCACTTTAATAATTTTGTTACTATAATTAGAACAGACAGAGCAACTGGTCAGAGGGTTAAAATAGTAGTTGATTCAATTGAATCATTAAATGTTTGTGTAAATGTTGGTTTAGGTGCTAATTTTAGCTCTCCAAATATTGAGCCCCATTATGCATATAAGAGGGAAAAAGTAGTAAAGATGAAGAAATAAATTCAACTGCTCCAATAAATTGGTCCATTAGTAGAAAGTATTCAGGTAAGAAGCGTTTTATAAACGATGACGAAATATCTGATTTGCTTGAAGCTATAAGCAATATAGGACATGCATATTGTGATATTGTAAACGAAATCAAGGGCATTACATCTTTTTTCAAGAAAGAAGCCGAGAGTAGTGATAAAAAAAACATCACTTTTCAATGAAATAATGAAAATTGACTGTTTGTTCACTGATAAAATGCTCTTTATTGGTGAGTACATAACGAAAGATAGTTAAAAAGTTAATTTCTTTTTTACACTTCTAGATGTATTTAGAAAGGATTACATACGAAAGCAGTTATATAAATGTAATGCTTATCACCAATCCTTTGACTTTCTTTCTCCTTGACACATGTAAATTATTTGTAATCGTTACAACATTCATATGTTATGTATTGTTGATTTACATTTTTTAAATTGATGTATATAGTTTTCAACTTAAATTGAATTTGGATTTGGATACGAATGGAACATAGATTGAGTTGTATAATGACATGCAACATATATGGATAAGATAATTTTATTTTTTGTATTTAGGGAACAAATTTGGACTTGTGTTAAAGTCTACAATTTATACTTTATCAACAAATTTGTATTATGTACAACAAATATTTTGTTCTATACATAAATGGCATCACTTCTCACTAGCTGTCCTTAATTGTCACTATGTAAATATTGATACGTACTTATACCAGTCATGAAGGATTTTATTAATTTCATCTTGCATGAAATTTGCCTTTGTAGCCTACTATGAAAAGGAAAAAGAATGAATAATCGTCAATCAATTTGCATTTCATATTTATGAAAAATATAAACAAGTATCAATAGTTTTTGTATATGCTAATCTTATGGTATTCTAATAAGATTATTAATAATAATTTTTCTCATGGAATGGAGGACATAAAATCTAGATTCTATCATTCCTAGTTGAAAAGGATCTTGTAAAGTAATTTTTGGTTAGTTAAAATACTACTTTTAAATAAATAAAGAAAATAATATATTTTACACTTATTGAAAATGTAACCTAATTAATTTTTTTGTTTTTATCAATAGCACCTAATCTTTTGAACTACACAAAAAAAAAAAATTCATAAACGTATATTACACTCAAAAAAATTGTAGAGTACTTCACATAACAAATATGAATACCTTTTTATTAAATTGACAAGTTTGGATTTAGGCTTTGACCCTGCTTATCCTGAGTCAAAAAAGTTAATCGTAAATGTTGCTAACTTAATGACAAGTAGCTGCCAATGATCCCTGTAAATCATAATCATATATGAAACGTTAGAATATAAAGCAAGTAACAAATATAAAATCCTTATATAAAACATAATCAAGTATTTAACAAAGTAATTAACATACGTTAGATTATAAGGCACTAGAAAGTACTTAGACTATTTTTGCATTGCTTGAGCCAATAAACGAGCACTAACAATTACAGTGTTAGCACCGTAACTATTACAATTTGAGTCAATGGATCTGTACATATCAATCATTTGTCTTTTCCTCACACCTCTATAAAAGATATTGCATGATGAAAACAACATTCAATTATCATTCCCTTATACAAAAAATATTATAATATATTCATAATAAATATTTAAATAAATATATAAAGCTAACCTCATGTAGGCAATAATTTCAAAAGCTGATATCTCTTTCATCTCAGAAAATCTAAGAATCTTCTCTTGCTCAAGATATGATGTCAACATTCAATTATCATTCCCTTATACAAAAAATATTATAATATATTCATAATAAATATTTAAATAAATATATAAAGCTAACCTCATGTAGGTAATAATTTCAAAAGCTGATATCTCTTTCATCTCACAAAATCTAAGAATCTTCTCTTGCTCAAGATATGATGTCGAGGGATAATCAAATAGTCCATTTTTTATATCAACGAGAATAATCGAACCTTCTAATAAATGCTAACGTGCATAATTAGATAATGCAAACATACTAGATGCCGCAAATAAGATGATATGAGGTTAAAAAACCTATTACAATAAAAAAAATTCAAAGTTTCAAACAATCAAACACAAATATCTAATAAACAATTCTAATAACAAAAAACACAAGAACAATCATTACTGGAAAAGAAGTTTATCTAACACTTGATCTACGAATTCATTTCCCAGAATGTTAGTAAAAAACTAAACTAAGATTGTGTTAGTTCGCATTGATGCCAACTATGCCTCAAATGCAGCAATACATTACTGTTGCTCATTAAATTATTGTTGTTGCTGCTCTATTATGGCTGTAAAATCTTTTGTCTTGAAGGTGTGGGTTTAGGTTGAGTTTTGAAATATTTTTGTGTAGAAACATCCTCGCTGTAAACACTTATGAGGTAAATTGAGTCATTTTTATTTTTATTATTTATTTATTATTTTTTGTTATTCTGAATTTTATTATTATTTTATATATATATTTATTTATTCTAGAAAACAATGAAAAAAACAAAATAAAAAATTTTATCGTGGATTTGGGGAAGGTTTGCGGGTTTGGAATTGGACTAAAAGACTGCTTTTGAATCCCAATAAAAAAGGGAATCAAAATTGATCAGAAATTCTTTTGATCAATGCCTATAAATAGAGGCTTAAACACAAAAAAAGATCATTAAAAAAACATAGATCACATAGAAACAGAAGTAAAAAAAAATCAGAAGTAGAAAACACAACCAACAAAAAGTTACGAAAAATTTTTTTAAAGATTTTTAGGTTTAGGAGAAAAAAGAAAAAAAAATTTGAAAACTTCTCAGATTTCGATGAAATTTTTTAGTTTTCGGTGAATTTTTCAGTGTCGGTTAAATTTTTCGATGACTTTTTTGGTGCTAGTTGAATTTTTTGGTGAGGTTTCCCATAATCTGATGAATATTTCGGTATCGATTAAATTTTTCGACGACCGTCTGGTGAACCAACCCTGATTCCTGGGAAGTTTTTCAAAATTTGGTGAAGATTCAACCAAAATTCATCCGATTCTATAAAGAAAGGAAGAGATAAGAAAGGAAAGAGAGAGAAGGGGAAAGCTTAAACTTGGGCTTTTATAGCCTTGCCAAATTTTGTGTTTGAAATCCTAGAAGATTCGCGCGTTTCTGTTTAGGCCAACTCGACTTGAATGTTAACCCGTTTAACCAACCCGTATTCTAGTCAGCTTTTAGTTGAGCCGATTTCCTCCTGAGCTGTGCCTTTGAACCTTTGCTATGCTTATAGCCGAGTCGAGTTTCAGCCGCCAACTGAGCTATTTTTTATTTTTCCTTGGTTTTTTTATTTTATTTAGTATTTTGCTTAGTTTTTTTTTCTTTTTTTCATGATTAAATTTAGAAAAAGTATAAAATATAAAATAAAATATTTTGAGAATAAATATTAATTATCCAATGATGAAATTTATAGAAATTTCAAATGATAAATTTTTATAAAATTTTTATGTGAGAAATTTATCCCCAATGGTGGAATAATTTACATAATATTTCAATAACAATAATTAATATTTATTTTCAAACAAACAAAATTAAAAATTAAAAAAACATAAAAATATAAAAATCTTTGGAATTAAATACAAATTACCCAATGATGAGATTTTTAAAAATTTTAAATGGTAAATTCCTAAAAAATCTCTAGGTGAGAAATTTCCTCTAAATTTGGCCCAAATGGTGAAATAATTTAGATGAAATTTTAATATAAATAATTGTATTCTTTTTCAAATAAAATTTGGTTGAAAATATGTGATAATTATCCAAGGATGAGATTCTTAAAAATTTCAAATGGTAAATTCCTAAGAAATCTCTATGTGAGAAATTTTCTCTAAATTTGGCCCAAATGTTGAAATAATTTAGATGAAATTTCAATAAAAATAAATGTCATATTATTTTCTTTCCAAGAAAAAAATTAAAAGAAATTTCTAAATAGGCCAAAATGGTGAAAAAATTTAGAAATTCAAAACAATAAAATATTTTTAATTTAGCCCAAATGGTGGAAAAATTAGATATATTTTCAACCAAAAAATAAAATTAAAAAATTTTTTTTCGATGATGAAGCCTCTTCAAGGAAATAAACGGGATCCTTAAATACTCTTGAGGTGAGAAAATATTTTTAAGAGTTCTATCAGATTGATGGAATAATCTTATAAATTATTTTCAATATTTCAACATTAAAACCATTAGAACCAAGACCATAAGATAAATTTAAAATAATATGGTACCATCCTTTGGATGGACAAGTGAGGGTGCTATAACCTTTCTCACATGTAATCGAACTCCCGAACCCTGTTCTGGTTAGAAGACTGAACCTATTCTTTTAGAGATCCTTAGTCAAGCTTAAGAGCTCCTTAAAAAGATAAATTCCTTAGGTGGCCAATCACACCTAGTTAAAAAAGATTGGTAATGACTCCATCCATTTTTTAAGTCTAGCTATAGATTTATAGATTTATATGTTATGATAGTTTGACGACTCCACTGGGGACAGCCATAGAGAGTCAAGGCATAAACTTTTAAATTTGTCCTATTCTTTGATTTAATGGTTTTAAATTATAATTATTTGTTTACTAACATTTTTTTGCTTTTTTATTTATTATTTGATTTATGAGGTTGACAACTATATGTTCCTTTAAACACACTATCACATGCATTTGCATTACATGAGCTCTATACCTGAGCTTTATCCCTTTTAGGAGAGAGTAAAGTACTTATGCTCTCATGAGATGATAATCTCCATAATGGCTAGCGAAATACTTCCACTTAAATTGAATCTCTTTCATTTGTAGCTTGTGATGAGTGAGGATTGAAATGCCTTACTAGTCTGTAATGAAAAATGATGGAAGAAACAATTTGGAAAGCTTTAGTGATCAAAATCACCTAAGCCTGCATATAGTTCACCCCTAAGAGGCTAGCCTTAAGATAAAACCATTCCTATCCATCAATAGATCTAACCCAAAATTAGGACATAAAAAGGAATAACTTGCTTATCTAACCAGTTTGCTTGTTTTTATGCATCTGTAACATTTCCATAGCATTCTATCCATCATTTTCATTATCATTTCATACATCATATTTTTAACATTATCATTTGCATCATTCTCATATAGGAAATATTTGCCAGATATCATGTATTGATAAATCAGATCTTATACTTACATCCATGGAAAACCAAATGCAACCAAAGTCTAAATCAGTTTATTGTGAGTCTACCCATCAATTGAAAATCAAGTTAGAAGAGGGTAAAAAAAATTAAAAAAATTGTTTGCCTGAAGGGTTTATCTCATCATTGCCCAAGAAAGTTCATCTCGAGCTATAACAAAATGATCTAGTCGACTTAAGTAGTATCTGAAAATGCATGAGTAGGACAAGGCAAAAGGCATTTGGGAATAGATATGGAGACATAGCTTTGTTGCTCAAGGTAGATGTGGACAATAATCTGATTAGGGCCATTATCCAGTTTTGGGATCTTTTTTATTAATGTTTCGTCTTCAATGAAGCAAACATAATACCCACAATAGAAGAGTATATGATTTTACTTCGCTTTGATTTGCCAAACCTAGACAAGATTTATTGGTCCAATAAGGTGGGCTATCGTAAAAAGCTGGCCTAAATGTTTGGACTTAGCTTACCTCAAGTAGATGCATGTGTCAAGATAAAAGGTAAAAATAAGGCTATCCCATGAACTTTTCTGTGAGACTTCATCCAAGGGCATATTGATGATGATCAGGGATTAGTGGGTATGGCTATAGCTTTATATGGACTAGTGATCTTCCCAAAAATCATCAGATATGTTGATATTGCAAGGATAGATTTCGTTGATCAGTTAGCATACCAAGTTAATGTAGCACCAACTATTTTGGCAGAAACCATTTGTTCTCTAAACTTTTACCACAGAAATGGTAAAAGTTGATTCAATGGGTGCCTACAGTTGCTTTATGTATGGATAAAAGTCACATTGAATGTAAAGAAAGCCAGTTACGTAAACCATATCTACGTTCTAGTGCCTCAATCAAATAATTTTATTATAGCATATGGCTTTAAGCAAAGTAAAAAAAAGAATGGGTTTCCTATTTTCAAGCCCTTAATAGTCAAGGGATAATCTGGATAGCACTTTGGATGCGTCATGACACAGTGTTGTATAATTATGAGTGTTAATCATGGGTGTTCTTACTAGGTCTATGGGGTGCTGTTACTTATGCCCCAACTTTGGTGAGAAGATAATCTGGATGTGAGCAATTCATTCCAGAAACCTATGGACTTAACTAGTGAAAAATTTTTTCACTGATAAAAGGGCATATAGAATGATTGAAAAGATAAAAAAAGCATGGAAGCAAACCATCCGAGTTAACTAAGGGAAGCTTACTTATGATGTCACCTCAAAATATAGTGTGTGGCATGTAAGGAGGGGTAAAGACATCCTACTTCCTAAAGAATAGTTACTAGTCACTCTCCAAAGCCCATTCTTCAAAATCTTTTGCTTAAAGTGAAAACAGCTAAGAGAAAGCTCCAAACTGAAAGAGACGAAATGGAATAAAAAAATAAGTGATTGAAGTTACAAATGGAATAGAGTTTAAAGCTTCAAGAGCTGAAAATCCAAAAGCTCACAGAATAAAAAAAGACCAATGTAAAGCCTTATTTAATGATTTAGACATGATACATTCATCAGTCACACCTGAGCTGACTCGACTTTTAAAAGAAAATGAATTATTGAAGGTAAGAGTGGAAAAAAGATAAAAGGCTACTGCTATGGCACACAGACATAGTCAGATGCTACAATAGGTAGTGGATTAATGCACAGCATAAGTAAAAGCCTTGTCTGATGAATACAGAAGGTAAGCTAAGCAGAGTGAACTATAAAAAAACATGTGCACAAAAAAAACAAATGTATCTAAGGCATTTGTTTGATTAGTTATGTGTTGGCACGGATAAAACATCAAAAATAAAAGAAAAAGTGAAAGGTTTGAAGGCTGTGGGGCAACCAGTGGGAGCTCAAAGGCGATAATTGCTTAATTTTCTAGAGGAGGCACAAAATCATTACCAGCAAGCTAGGGAATTTGTTATGAGGCATTAAAAAAAAAAGATGATGTTTAGGACTTTAGAATATTGCTTTGGCTTTACTAGGATGTAATTTTGAAATTTTATGAAATAAAGTTTCAAATAGAGATTTTTTTTACCAATAATGGTGATGTTGCAAATATTAGTACATTTCATGCATACATTTGCATATCTAAACATAGTGCACATAGTTTCTAATAATAATACAATTAAGGTACTCACGGTTTAAATATAGCTCCACCTAGCAAAACCCTCACTCATCGATATAACATAAGGGCCAGAGCTAGACAAATGGAGCAAAAGAACTCTCATCGCTTTGAAAAGATAGAAAAAGCCTAGGAAAAGCTAAAAAATAAGCTGAGTAAGATTTTGGATGCTCTAAACAAACAAAATAAGGGGAAAAGAGTAAAAGAAAATACTAGCCATCATGATCATCCGTCATAAGAGGTGGTTGACCCTCTATATCCATCTGGTTTTGGTCCACCTCAACCCCAGTCTTCACAAAAGGTTCCACCACAACAATTCACATATCCTACATATCCTAAAATTGCATCAACCTCTAACCCAGGGCATTACCATAGCTATGAGAATCTTGTCTTTACTGAAAAGACAGTAGAACCAATCCAAGTTTCAAATTTGGATGAGTTAAAAGAAAAAAAAAAGAAAAGGCAAAAGTGGTTGAATCTCAAGAATACTCAAAGATCAGTATGCTAGAACAAAAGTTACGAGCTATGAAAAGAATTAGTTTTTATGGTTCTATTGATGCTGTTGGGCTTTGTCTGGTTCTAGATGTGATCATTCCCTAAGTTTAAAGTATCGAAGTTTAAGAAATACGATGGTACAAAATGTTCGAAAACTCACATTACCATGTACTGTCAAAAAATAGCAGCCCATGCTCATAATGAAAAGCTTATGCATGTTTTTTAAGAAAGCCTTACAGGTTCTGCTATGTGGTATGTCCAGGTGGATAAAACTTGCATCTGTTCTTGGAGTGATATGGCTCATGATTTTATCAGTCAATACCAACATATCATGAATTTGACCTCTGATCATTTATCTTTGTAAAATATGAAAAAAAAGACAAATGAGACATTCAAAGAATACGCCCAGAGATTGAAAGATATAACTTCTCAGGTGTAACCTCCTTTAACTGAAAAAAAAAACTATAGTGTTATTTGTCAGCACTTTGAAATCTCTCTATTATGAAAAGATGATAGGGAATGCAACAAATAATTTCATCGACATGGTGATTTCTGGCAAAATTATTGAAAGTGCCATCAAGAATGACAAGTTAGAATGAGAGAAAACATCTACTAAAAGAGCCCCAAAGAAGAAAAAGACTGAAGCTCAGGCTGTGAGCTTTGATAGATAATAGTTCAAGGGTTATCAGCCCTACACACCATAGGGTTACTCTCAAAATTATTTCACTGTGAATAATGCTTACCAATACTAGCCAAATCGCAGCCACTCTACCCCAAACCTATCAATCCCCTTTTAGACCTCAGATTGTCACATATGGCCCTGACGCTCAACCTTCCCCTCGACCTCAAATCCATCTGGCTAGTCCTACAGGTGGTTCACGAAAGCAACGAACTACTCGTGAAAAACTTGTATTCGATCCAATTCTCATGACATATACGAAATTGTATCGAGAGCTTTACAATAATCATGTAATTGCTCCTAACCGAGTAGAGCCACCCAAGCCCTCATACCCCAAATGGTATGATCCCACAACCCATTGTGACTATCACTATGGGATTGCCGATCATTCCACCAAGAATTGCACTATCTTGAAGTATAAAGTACAATTATTGATCAACAATGGATCAAGCGCCAACCCGTTTGACTAACCCATGTTCCAATCAGCCTTCAGTCGAGTCAATTTCCTCTTAAGCCATGCCTTCGAACCATTGTTGTGCCTATAGTCGAGCTGAGTTTCAGCCGCCAGTCGAGCCATCTTTTTTATTTTTCTTTGGTATTTTTTGATTTTATTTAGTATTTTTCTTAGTATTTTTAGTATTTTTTTTCTTTTTCTTTCATGATTAAATTTAGAAAAAAATATATAAAATATAAAATAAAATATTTTTAGAATAAATATTAATTATCCAATGATGGAATTTATAGAAATTTCAAATGATAAATTTCTATAAAATTTCTAGGTGAGAAATTTTTGTCTAAATTTGTCACAAATGGTGGAATAATTTAGATAATATTTCAATAACAATAATTAATATTTATTTTCAAACAAAAAAAATTAAAAATTAAAAAAACATAAAAATATAAAAATATAAAAATCTTTGAAATTAAATACAAATTACCCAATGATAAGATTCTTAGAAATTTCAAATGGTAAGTTCCTAAGAAACCTCTAGATGAGAAATTTCCTCTAAATTTGGTCCAAATGGTGGAATAATTTAGATGAAATTTTAATACAAATAATTATATTCTTTTTCAAGTAAAATTTGGTTAAATATATGTGATAATTATCCAAGGATGAGATTCTTAAGAATTTCAAATGGTAAATTCCTAAGAAATCTCTAGGTAAGAAATTTTCTCTAAATTTGACCCAAACTGTGGAATAATTTAGATGAAATTTCAATAAAAATAATTGTCATATTATTTTCTTTCCAAGAAAAAAAATTAAAAAGAATTTCTAAATAGGCCTAAATGGTGAAAAAATTTAAAAATTCAAAACAATAAAATATTTCTAATTTGACCCAAATAGTGGAATAATTGATATATTTTCAACAAAAAAATAAAACTAACAAAATTTTTTTTCAATGACGGAGCCTCTTTAAGGAAACAAGTGGGATCTTTAAATACTCTTAAGGTGAGAAAATATCTTTAAGAGTTCTACCAGATTGATGGAAGAATATTATAAATTATTTTTAATATTTTAACATTAAAACCATTAGAACCAAGACCATAGGGTAAATTTAAAATAATATGGTACCATCCTTTGGATGGGCATGTGGGGGTGCTATAACCTTCTTCACATGTAACCGAACTCCCGAATCTTGTTCTGGTTAGAAGATCGAACATATTCTTTAGGGACTCTTAGTCAAGCTTAAGAGCTCCCTAAAAAGATAGATTCCTTAGATGGCTAATCACACCTAATTAAAAACGATTGGTGACGACTCCATCCATTTGTTAAGTCTAGCTATAGATTTTTGGATCTATATGTTATGACACTCACCATTACCAGTGAGAATTTCACTGACTTTGGCTTTCAAAGTAATGTCTTCCTAAAACACAAAATGCAACGTTAATAAATACGATATATTAAGATTCATAAATGTCTAACTAGCAATCGAGATATTAATATGAAATGAACATACTATTTCTTTAGCCATTTGTTCAGTTGCTTCATTCTCATAGGTTTCAAATTTTGACATATAAACAATACACATTCAAATTAAAAAGTTTGTATTTGAATATTTAAACTTATCACAACCAAATCCCATAGATGCTCGTTTGAATCATTTGGAACCTTCTTCCAACTTTGGTAGTTAATGGATATTGTTTGTCAGATAAGAGCTCCAATATGGCTAGCCATCTTTGCTGCACCATCTAACACAGTCTACCCATTTGCATTGAAGTCAATATGTATTTTTTTTCCCATTCCTTCAACTAACTTACCACTTCCCCTTAACTTTTCTTTTTTTAAAAAAAAAAAAGATGTGTCAACATGTTTGAGAGAGGATGGCATGTGTTTCTTGGAAGCCATAATGTCAACAAATCTATACAAAGTTAAAAATAGAATTATATTAACATATCACCAAGCAAAATTATGAACAAGAATATCATAATGTTTGATTTAACTCATAAAAAATATGCACTATATAGATAGAAATTAATAGCTAATGAGTTACCCAACTTTATCCGCAAAAACAATACATATTTATAGATAACAACTTAGTTTCTATCATGCTTAATCATATATAAAGAGCACTACCATGCTATATCTACTATTCATAATGAAAAATCAGAGTTGAAAATGATAGAAGGTGGATATTTCTTCCATTGGATGGAAACGTTAAAGTAAAGTCTCATCAACTATCATGCATTTACCATAAGATGCCAAATTTTTTTAGCACTATAATATCAACAATTTCTCAAATATTGTTTTTCAGAAATGAAATTAGTGTCCATACAATAATCATGCAAATACAAACATTAGATCCGTCAAATTTTATCCTTTCATATAATCATTTGATAAATTTTTTTTTTACTTCTTATAAATAATTTCATAAAATTTTACAATCATTTTATTAAATATTATAATTATTTGAAGAAATCAACAAAAATTGTTATAATCACTTGAAGCTGGAATTTTAATTCCTAAATTTTTTAATTAATTTTTAGTCACTTAACTTATGAAATAAGTGATCAACTGATGGTAAACATTGCAATCAAATAAAAAAAAGGTAAATAAAAGAAATAAAGAAGGAAACAACAAGGGTAAATGAAATAGTAAACCAAATTTCTACAATGAAAATATGAGAAATAGTTAAAAAAAAAAAAGTAAAATAGCACATTTTTACCTCAAACAATGGCATATGATGACAACAGTGTTGATAATGGTGAGGCCAGCGATGACTTAGTGAGGGTAATGAGAACGTGGTGCAGATGACGGTGATGGTGGTTAGGGTAGATTGGGGTTTCTCATATGGGTTTTGGGGTAAATACTCTATAAATAAGGTGAATAGAATAGTGGGTAGGGTTTTTGTTGTTTTTACTAATTACAAAGTTCAATTATTGTGTTTGTTTGCTAACAAACACAATATTGGTAATTGTAATTTTTCAAATAATCAATTACTGCGATGATATTTTTATAATGCAATAATTGATCATTGTATATGCTGTTAAAATAATCAAATACTGCGTTACTCTGGTGTATAACACAATAATTGATGCTTGTATTTATTTCAAATTAGCAAATACTATGTTGCTATGTTTTATAACATAGTATTTGATTCAAAAAATAATTTAGTGAGTTGAATGTTATATAACGCAGTAAGATACATTGTATCTTAATACAAGGTATTTTATTTTCCTCATACATTATATCCTATTTGATTCAAAAAGTTTTATAATGTGTAATATGCTAAAATTCGTGATAGAATTTATTTGATTCAAAAAATTATGATACAATTTGTCAATATATATTGTATTTTATTTGCTTTAGAAAGGCTTATGCTGCTAAGATACATTATATTATGTATATCATCATACAGCATAAGATATTATATTTTATACTTGTATGTATATATATGGTTTTTTTTTAATAATGAAAAAAAATTTTAAATAAAATTATCAGTTATTGCATTTATAACCAATTCAAAGCAGTAATTGATATTTTTATTTTTCTTAGGACTTAATCAAATACTGCGTTGATTTGTTTCATAACGCAAAAATTAATACTTCTATTTTATTCAAAAATTCAATTATTGCGTTGTTATTTGTGTAATGCAATATGAAAATAAATGTATTTGTTTTGAAATTTCTAAAAATTACTGCATTGATCATGAAAATTTGAAGTTTTTTTTTCATACAATCAAATATTGTGTTAGATTATTTTTATAAGGCAACAATTAATACTTATATTTTGTTCACAAAATTGATAACTGTGTTGCTTTCTTTCATAACGCAATAATTGATCATGGAAAATTGTTTTAAAATAATCAAACATTGCGTTGCGTAGTTGTATAACACAATATTTCATTTTTTTTTGTTTTGAAACATTCAATTATTGTGTTGCATTGGTATATAACACAGTAATTGATAATTATAAATACCTTTTTAAAGCAATCCAATTATTGCATTGCTTTGTTTAATAACACAATAATTGATTATTAAACTGCATTATTTGTCAATTATTTTATTGAAAAATTGTTGTATTCGTTATGTAGGGAAGGACATTGCAATAAAAATTACAAGATTAAGTAATCTTAGATTCCCCCAATTAAACACAAAATTCGAAAAATGAGATACTATGAAAAATCATACTTTCCTTCGAATTAACACTTTCCTAGATATCACATTTTCTCCCAGAATTTAAAATTTTGTGAATCAAATGCCACCTAAGGGTAAAATTAAGATTAAAAATTGTAATAGTAAAATGTGTTTGGATATAAAGATAGTGATAATAATGAGATAAAATGTAAGAGAAATTATTTGATATACTGACAATCAAGTTTTTTTAACTCCATAAGCAAGATTAAGATGGTGCTATATATCTCACTTTTTTAAAATTAGTTTTTTTAATATACACTAAGTGACATGTGTTGCCATTTTAATCTTACTTGTAAAGTTAAAAATTTTCATTGTCAACGAATTAGATAATTTTTCGAAGTATAATGAGAATAAAAAATGACTATTAAAGATATTAAATTAAAACCGGTAAATAATATAATTTCTATTGTATATTTGATATTTGTGAAATTAATGAAAATTAAAAATTACTAATATTATTTTATATCAAATACTATTTTTTTCATAAATTAAAAATTACTAATTATTTACATCTTTTCAAATATTTATGTCAAACTAATGATTTTCCTTTTATAGTTTTATGGACACATCTCAATTAATAATAAAGTTTAAAATGTTCATTTCAATGCAAATATAATGATATAATTTTTCTTATTTTATTGTATTCTATTTTATTTTTTATTTGATGAAAGAAAGATTTAAACTCAATAAGGGATACGTACACTTATCATTGAATCATTCAATTAAATGATTAAATACAATTATTTTTATTTTTATAATCATGATTACTGTATATGTCATCTTATCTCAAGTTTAGATATTTAAAGAATTTTTAGGAAAAAAAATCCTTTGATGGATGCAATGAATTGATAATGAAGAAAGCAATAACATAGGCCATATGTTATTTTAAAAATTCTTGACTCGTAGATATTACTAAAGACTTTTTTTTTTATTAAATTCTCATTAATATGTGCTAATAAATATACTCATTTAAGTAAAAAAAAAATTGCATCCACCACATTGCCCGTGGTCTTTTTCCCAACAGAGAAATAGAGGTTGGGAAACGAATGAGCAACCCATGGTACAACACTATCCAACCCATAATGAATCACGCCAACATAGCTTATATTGTTGTAGTGATGACTTACGCTTGGCACGACCCTTATCAAAGTTCTAGGTTAGATCATGAATTCTTAGCCCATTAGGTTGGCATGACATACGCGCACGCGCGCATACATTTACGTGTGTGTCTATATATATATATATATATATATATATATATATATTATATGAGCCACGAAATGACATGTGATAATGATTTAGCGTTAACATTCTTTTTTGTTTTAGGGTTTTAAGTTATGAACTTTAACATATTAAGCCCAACCACATAAACAAATGGTTAATTTTATATCTTTTTATTATCTTTTTTCATAATTAAAAATTAGTAATTAAAAGAAAAAAAAAAAGAAAATTATATATATATATATTTTATATATTAGACTGTGCTTGGCTCCATCCAATCTATTTAACTGAATGGTCTTCGGTTACAGGTTGTGCTTAGGTTGTCCAGCTAAGAAATATGGATGGTGCCGACACAACATATATTTTTTCTATTTTGGGTCAGGCTGACCCAACATAGCATTGTGGCCAATAATGTAGCTTGTAGGCGGACTCAACACATCTATTTCGCCATCCTGCATCATTCGAAAAAACAAATAGTGCACAACATGGGAGGAAAACAATTCAATGGTTTGGGCTTAAGAATGTGTTTGTAGCTGAATTTAAAGTAAGCTCACATGGAGGTCCAGATTATAAAGCCCAAGAACCCTGGTTGGCTGGCACACCAGCTTATGCTGACGGTTAGCGTCTATAGATCTGGTTTCCTGTAGCGGCTTTGGCTGCCAATCTAATTCAGAACAGCTGGCAAAACCACATACTACCCAGTCATCAAAGCCATTATCATGTTCGATTTCTCTTTGAATTGAAAATTCTTTTTTTCCTAATTTTTTGGACCAAATACGGATGGCTGAGAAAAAATTCTTGTTCATGTTAAGTTAAAAAGCCTCAATCAAATTATACTAATCAAAGTAAAATCAAATAATTAATCAATCACAAAAAATAATAATTTAATGTGATTCAACTCAATTAATCTACATCCACGGATGAAAAAATAAGATTTACTAATTATAAAAAATTATAAACATACAATCAAATCATATCAATCATTCAGTAATGAATACTTATAAATCTTTTTAATCTCTTCTAATCTTATGGAATATTCTCAATTCAAACATACACATACCTATGTACACTCATACACCATACCTATGTAGACCATCTCAATCTTCTATAATCCACTCTAACATACACACGCATAGTTATATGAACCTTCTCAGTTTCTTATAATTTACTCTAACATACACACCTATAAAGATGTTAATCTCATCTACTTATATAGGTTGTCTATCTCATAAAATTTTACGTCTTTCTTAATTCTTTTTTTTTGTACCTAATTTTATAGAGATTTCATCTATTTATAAACATATAAACTTGCCTATTAAGAATCTATTTTCTCTTAAAATTCTTCCTCTACAAGTCAAACTTTTCTATTAAGAATCATTTTTCTTTTAGAATTTTTCTTCTACAAATCGTTTTGTCCATTAACGAATATCTAGTTAATCTCAAATAAATCTTTTATGAGATTTAAGTCACTATTTCTAACAATCTCTACCTTGACTCAAATTTCATCATATCATTTATATTCATGCTAGACATGCTTGGTTCCACCTGCAATAAAAGTCTTATAATCATTTTTTTTTTGTGTTTTCACGTTTCACGTAAATCGATCTATCAAAGCATGAACTTGAACTCTTCACTTGAATTGAGCTCTTCTAAACTTACCTTTTTTCATATCTCAAACCTCTAGCTCTTCTCATGTCTTGAACCTTTAGCTCTGATATACTATTAGGTTAAAAAGCCTCATTCAAAGCACATCAACAGAAACAAAATCAAATAATTAATCAATCACACAAAAGATAACAATTGAACATAGTTCGACCCAACTGACTTACGTCTATGGATGAGAAACATGAGCCACTAATTTTAGAGAATTACAAACATCTAACCAAATCATATCAATCACTCAATAATCAATATCCATATACCTTCTCAATCTCCTCTAGTCCTATGAAGTATTAGTGCTTCATTTGATATTTGTTTGTAATTCTCTACAACTGATGAATTTTATTTCTTATCCGTGGATATAAGTCAGTTAGATTGAATCACATTAAATTATTGTCTCTTGTGTGTTTGCTTGATCATTTGGTTATGCTTTCGCTTTGTTGGATGCTTAATTGGATTAGAGACTTTTATGTCTAACGAGTAAGATCAGAGTTGTCATGATCCTAACAAGTGGTATTAGAGCATGGTTCGAGTCATGAGAAGAGATAAGTTCAGAAAAGCTTGACTCAAGGAAGAAGTTCAAATTCATGTTTTTAAGATCAATTTGCGTGAAGCGTAAAGACATATAAGAAAAGATGATTATGATAGTTTCATTACAAGTAGAGCCAAACATGATTAACATGAAGATTGATGATTGGTGAAATTTGAGCTAAGGTAAAGATTGTTTGAAATAATGATTAAAATCCCATAAGAGATTTGTTAAATATTACTTGATAAACAAAAAGATTTACAGAAGAAAAATTCTAAGAGGAAATAGATTCTTAATAAGCAAATTTGATTTGCAGAAGCATAATTCTAAGAGGAAAGAGATTCTTAATAGGTAAGTTTATATGTTTATAAATAGTTGAAGTCTTTATAAAGTTAAGTATGAGAAAAAATATGTAAGAGAATTATAAAATTTTATGAGATAGATATCTCATAAGATTACTGAAGATTTATATTTTATGAGTGTGTATGTTTGAATGTTTGAGTAAACTAGAGAAGATTAAGATGGTCTATATAGGTATAGTGCATGAGTGCACATGGGTATGTGTATGTTTGAATTAAAAATATTTTATAAGACTAAAAATAATTGTGAGTGCTTGATTTGATATTTATTTATAATTTTTTACAATTAATGACTCTTATTTCTCTTTTATGGATATAAATCGATTGATCAAATTATTTTAAATTATTATCTTTTATGTATTTACTTTATCGTTATATTATGCTTCTACTGTATTGGATGTTTAATTGGATTGGAAATTTTTATGCCAATAGTTCACGCCTAACTCTATCCAACTTGGGCCCACCATTACTAAACTGGCAGTAGCAGCCAGCCATTGTCATAGTGTTTGGTTGTTTCACCTTTTTTTTTCTCAGTTGTTATCATATAAAGGCCAAACGTGTAAGGGTTTTAATTAAAAAGGTCATTTGCTTGCCTGATTCTTGAGCATCCGCCGTATTAAAAACTATTCTGATCCGTAATTGTGCCAGTTCAACAAACTGCTTCAGTGAGAAGAAAGTAGAGAATAAATACGCTATATGGTGCACCTTGATTTCCTAATTTGTTGTAAGGCGACATTTCAAAAGATCGTCGGAACATAAAACTCATCTAAAGTCTTTTAAAAAAAGTCGAGGCTTGAAGATTTCAACATGTACAAAAGTCTTCGTTTCATTGATTTTTTTGTTGTTTTGTTCACGTTTTCCAACCTTCGATTTCCCCAAAACCAAAAACAAAATCAAAAGTCCATTTGAATGCAACAAGGAACCTTGGCAGATTGTTGGCAGATTCTTGGTCTCTGTCATACGTTCCCGAAAATAGAGGGGCTTTGGTCCCCCTCATTGCAAGTTTTATATAATCTAAAAGAGATGTTCTTTCAAGCTTTCAACAATCAAGAAGGCGGTCCACTCAGCCCACTTGTCCCACAATTTTAACGACTTTTTATTGTCCATTCCCACATCATAGGGAGAGTGCCATGCCCACCCTTTCACACTCCTTATCCAATGAAATTATGCCACATCAGAAAATTGACATGGGCCTCTGCCAAAAATTCCACCACATTCGTAGCGGTATTATGCAAGTGGTCCTCCTGGATGGCCCCACTTTTTGCAGCCAGTCAATCCATTCCATTCCATCCCTTTGGCAAGAGGGTCAGAACTCAGAACTGCAACTTTAAGTAGGACCCTGTCCACCCCCAAATGACCGAAAGACGCAGCAAGCCAGGGCAATGGGCATCTCCAAATATTGAGATGCATTTCCCTTGGCCTCGGATTGTTAGGTATAGTGAATATAATCTTTATGGAAAATGTTATTTTCAGGTATGATATGCATGCATGAAGATGTTACAACGGTTACAATCAAATTACAACAATTCTTTCAGATTCCATCACGTTCGTAATGAAGGAACCCCAATGCGTTAGATGCTTGCCCTCCGTATCGGCCTGTTCGAACTCCTTTCCTCCGAATTTACTTATATTCCTTCTTGATTTAGATTCTTAACTTTCGATTTTGTTGTTTGCATCCTTAAAACAATGTTATAAATAATTGCGAGAAGAAAACCACTTATATTAATATAACTATTATATAAAGTAGAGATTCATTTACATTATTGTAAATATTATATATATTTTATTTTTGGATCAAATTTAAATTTATCATACATACATTTAATCATTTTGATTTATAGTAAAAAAAATATATATAATATTTACATTAGTGTTAGTGTATCCCACCTCATATATATAAATATATATATTTGCTGATAAAATATTATTGTTAATAAAATAATATTATTTAATTGCATTGATAATTTATTTTAGTTTTATTAGATATTTTTACCTAATAAAATATTTCTACTTATAAGTGTTTAGGCTAAATATAAAACAAATTATTTTATTTAATTAAATTTATTTTTTATTATAATCAATTGGACCCTATACAAATTTTTTTTTAATAATTAATGCTCTTTTTCCAACTGAAATTGAATTGCCATGAGACACAAATAACATGAAATAATTATTAGGAATAATAATGGAGTGGATATTTGTTATTTTTCAAGTATCCTTATCCGAATTCATTTAATATTCATAATATCTGAATTCATTTAAATTTAGTATCACTATCTAAATCCAAACTTATTTAAATAAATACTATCCATTTAAATATTTGAATCTGTTAAAATATCTGTTTATTAAATTTTTTGGTAAAATATAAAATAAATAAGAATTTAATTTAAATTACAAGTTCACTCTTAATTAATAACAAATAAAGATTATTTATTAAGGTTTGAAACCTTCCACAAGTATAAAATTTTATAAATTTTATAATATAAACAAGCAATAGGTTTGAATACCTGTTACTATTTATTAAAATTTAAACAAATTCGGATCTTTGATATTCAAGATATACTATCTATATCTTATCTGAATTTGTTAAGGATAATAAATCTCTAATCCAATATAAACGGATTAAATACTAAGACATATCTATTTATTTACTATCCAATATCATTTTTAATAATTATTAGCATATTGAGACATGTGTTTAAATAAAAAAAAATGTTTTTTCTTTAATTTCTTATTTATCCCTCAACAACTATTTTTAAAGGGAAATTATTTCATATATTATTAATAGAGTTTTTAGATTCTACAAGTAGGATTAGAAAAATTATACATATTTCTTTAGATATATTTAAAATTTTAAAAAAATTAATTTAAAATAAAAAATGAAGCATATATCATTTTTTAAAATCATTTTTAAAATTAAAAATTTACACTAATAATATATCAAAAATTAACTCCTTTTAAAATTTTGATACCTAACTAGAAAATTCCACCTTACAATATTCATTTCATTTCATTCATGCCATGTGAATTTTATCCCGGGTTATGTTCAAATAAGGATTCATTTGAAAATTAAATGTAAATATTTGATTGATAAATTAATTTATTACAATAAAAATATAAAAGTTTATTTGATAGATTTAATTATAAAAAAATTCATTTTATTTTAATAAAGTTTTTATTGACCAATCATTCACCACACTTTACATAGATTATTCAATTAAAAGCTTACGTAGGATGTAGAACTTAATCAATTCGTATAATTATTTTAAAAAATTTACATAAAATAAATTTAAAATATAAATCCTAACACCTACTATCATTTTTTTACCTTTAAATTACAACTTTATATATATATATATATATAATCATTAACTGATATATGTCTTCCATTTTGAACCTTTATCATTAGATATAATTAAAAATTTATTAATAAACATCAAAATAATCGGAATAAAACAAAACAAAAATAGATGCAAAATAAGAGGTACATTGAACTGATTTCTAATTTTAAATATAGATTTGATTCTTTTTTGACCCAATGCAAAGTTTAGGCAACTTAATTAAATGTTTGGTGCCATGATTTGTCCTCCAAAAATAAAAGGCTAAACTTTTTCCTTTTTCAACACTTTCCACTTTTTCTCTCATTTTTCCTTTATGCTACATTTATTTTTCGCTACGAGTACTAAAAAAATTGGAGGGCCTGTAAAATTACTAATTAGAAGGTAAAGGCAGATTCATAATAAATAGATATAATAATTTGTATATTCATATATTTTTATTTTAAATATATAATAAATATAAAATAATTATAACATAATTTATATTCATACGTTAAATATAAAATATATTTTTTATTTTTATTAAATTTATATTTATAAATTACTATCACTTTTATATATTTTTTATATCATATCTAAAATTATTATAATTATGATAAACAGTGACGGATTAAAAATTTCAAGTTAGGGGCCAAATTAAATAACAATTTTAATCTGAAAATTTTTACTTAACATATAATATGTTATTATTTTATCAAAAGTTATAAAAATTTTAAGTAAAATATTGCATTTCATAATATAACCATAAATAAGATACATAAAAAATTTAAGTATCGAAATAAAAAATATATATAACTATTTAAAATAAAAAAAAACTCAAATAATTTTATTTAAAATTATGCAGGACAATCTTTCATAAAAAAAAAAAATTATTAGATTGAAATTTTTTAATAAATTTTCTCTCAATATAGTTAACAAGATTAAGATTTTTTTTAATAAATATTGATAAAATTTTCAGAATTAAAATTAAAAAAATACTTATAATTTATTATTAATGACTTCAAAATTAAAAAAAAAAAAAAAAAAAAAAAAAAAAAAAAAACAGAAATGCAGCGGTTAATGATCTTATAACGGATGAAGTTTTAATTACCCTTTGTACCGTCATTGTAATTGTTTTTCTAAGAAGACAGAATACACCTTTTGCAATAACTATAACTATCTGGTACTGGATTCCAGTTTTTAAGAAATTAGATTTGGTGTTGGGTTCAAGTGTTTAGGGAATAAATTTTGTGTTTCTTTTTGTTCTATTAATCTCTTTTTTTTTTGTTAAATTTTTTTGAATAATTTTGACTTTTTAATATGGGTCATATTTAATAAATATATTTATTTTCTTAATGTTTTAATGAGAATTAAACTATAAATATTAATATTTTTTATAAATTAATTCGAAATTGAGAATTGAATTTTTTATCTTAAAATATTTTTTGAAAGTACAAGTATAAATTATAATTATAATTAAATATTATATAATTGAACAAATAAATTAATTAAGAAATTAGAGTATAATTAAATAAATCTAACATAAAATTAAAACAAATTTACGTATAATAAAATTTGAATTTAAAATCTCAAATTTTGAAATATTTATAATAAAAAAAAAAATTTTTTAAGGTGACATTTTTAATTTAAAAAAAAAAAAACTTATAAATTATATATATTATATCAATATGTATCAGAGGACTTAAAAAATCTTTGGGGGACATGGCCACTCTGGTTTTCATGTGGCTCCGCCACTGACGATAAAAGAATTAAACACCTAGAAGAATCATGTGAGAGCTGTGGGTGAATGTCGGCAAAAGTCAAGTGTCCATGAAGTGCACCAAAACCTGGGCCACACCAAATGGTTAGGTGCATATGATGCACACAGTATGTTTTCCACCACAAATTTTGTCCTCAGGTGGTGCTAAATGTATCATTATTTTTTCTTTTCACGTCCTAAATTTCTTTTAAAATTTTTTAAAGTGAAATTAATTAATTTTCTTTCCCATAATTTTCTGAAACTTTATAATTTTTTGAAAATAAATTTTTGAAAAATCATATAAATTTTTAAAAAAGAATTTAAAAATCATAAATCTTTATAGAAATTTGCTTTTTTAAAAATTTATTTTCAAAAAAAATGTATGATTTTTTAAAACTTTATTTTCTAAATTTTATATAAAAAATAATTAAATAATTTTACTTAAAAAATTTAAAAATAAAATAAAATAAAATAAAAAACTAGAATGCATTTAGCAGCATTATTTGTCATCCGGTCACCGTCTTAATCCCAATTTGGTGTCTCAAGATTCCAAAATTACGAGTCAAGAAACCTTTGAAAGATTGTAGATTAATTTTGGCCCTTTTTTTTTTTGTTGACACGTGTGACCACACAAGCTTTTGAAGAAAACCCTCAAAACGACAGCCGACATGGGCTCTTTTCAATGGATCAATGTCAGGCATTGCCAACTTGGTGTGGTTGCGTGTTAAAAGCGAGGTCTCTGAGTCACTCATCCAATTTACAAGTGGCAAATGGGGCCCATGCCATGTCTAAACAGAATGCAGGGTCTGGATTCTAACAGCCTATCCTGTCCCAAAGAATACTACAAAGACAAAGTCAAATTTTGAAGTGTTAATTTGGTGGAATAATTTGAGCGGAAAAAAATAACATAAAATTGCTAACATTCATGTAAAATATATAATTCTTTTATTTGTATTTATTTATTTTATATCAAACATATTTAAAGTATGAAAATTATTATTTTACATTTTATGTTCATACATGAAATATAAAATATATTTTTTATTTTTATTAAAATTTTAAATTAAATTATTTTTATATTATATTATTATATTATATTTAAATTAGCATATTTATATCCCAAGACAAGTTTTTGTGCATTAGTAAAAAAAATATATATATATATATTGTCACTTGTTTTTATGATGGAGCCTACTAATGCCCAAATTGCAATATGAAAGGGCGAAGTCTGTGTGGGGATGAACGGAAGAAAGGAGAGTACATGATTCTCTCATAAAAAAGGATAAGGAGATGAAGGTGGATATGCTCAGCATCTTTCGAAAATTGCACAAAACTGATAAATGTATGTGTAGCATTTCGGAGTTACAGGATATGCAGCTAGCTTCTTTAGCTATAGCGGCACGATAGGACCCCATATGGCTCGCCCATGGACTTTTCAATTTGTCTGCATAATTGCATGACATGATCATTGAAAATGACAAGTGGAGTAATAGAGAGGAAATTAATTTTTAGCTTAAATCTCCCCCTTCTAGTAGTCAAATGATCTCCAAATTGCACTCCTTGGATTTTAGTATATATATTTAAATCTTAACTTGTCTCTACTCACCATCTCTATCGCTCACATTTTCCTTTTGAACTGAACTAGTGTTTGACAAAGTACAACAATGTGGCTGTGTTTGATAGATAGAATTAAGATTTAGGTAACTTAAACGAATATATAAAAGATTTAGTAAGCTAATGCTTGAAAATAATCATGGCATTCCTTCACTTAAAAATAATAATTAGTTGTGTTGTCAATAATAATAATAATAATAATAATAATAATAATAATAATAATAGTGTGATTCTTGATAAAATATTAAAAATTTAATTTTAATTATTTTAATTTTAATTTTAATTTCATGTACCAAAAAAATATTATCACATAGAACTAACAAAGAATCATGTTAATAATGTTCTAATTAAACACACCCATTACTATTAAGGTGTTATTTCAATTTTTTTTTTTTACATTCAATGAAATAATTAATTACAAAAAATAATAATGTATTGAATATGTTAAAAAAATATAATATTCCTTTACTTGATAACTTGCTATTCAAATTAATTATCTAAAGTCAATAGCAAACAAAAATACTAATTAATCCTCCGTATCAAATACATCTTGTTTGGAAAATTAGTTAATCTATGCTTATGTGAAAATGATACCAGCTGAAATTCTGCCATGACTGCATGAAAAGTGTTGTTGATCAGAATTTCCATCTATGAGCTGATAGCGTCAATAATAATTTAAAAAATAAAGAAATTGAATTTCCTTGATAATTACTTTGGAGAATTAATGATACATCTATCGTACTAATTAATTTTGCTGGCTGCTGGAATTCATTTGGTGATGATACACATATGTAATTGTTTTTAGTGCGTAAAGACAGCATGCCAGGCGCTTTCCATATCCTGCAAATTAAATAAAAACCTTTGCCATCTTTCCCCAAGTGGATGGCTTCTCCTTTACGTCGTAAAGAATTTAAGTATGAATCGGTTATTTGATGAGATCATTTTAAATGAATGATTTTTAATTATTTATTTTAAATTATTATATATGATACATTTTATTTTATTTTAAAAAATTAAAAAATTTATTTATTTTAAAATTTTTTTATAAAATAAAATTTACTATCTTTACACTTCTATCGAACCTCATGAGATAAAAGAGTATCTTCTTGAAATTTGTCATTGTATTATAGATTAATAATGAATTTTTGTTATCATAATTCAATTTTATTGAATTTTATCACTGTAATTTAATTTTCTCAAATTTTTAACATATAATAACAAATTTCATTAAAAATTTTCATTTGTATTAATAAAATATTTCATGGAATTTTACAATTTCATTATGCTTTGTTCAACGAAATTGAAAGTAGAGTGAAAATTTTTGTCATTTTCATTAAAAGTGTTATCTTACCTTTTATTTAAAAAAATTAATATAATAATAAAATTTTATATATGAATTATAATATATGGACAAATTTCACCTTGACCAAACAAATACATGAGCTTTTATGGGGTACACTTATATACAAAAGGTTAAAATTCGTTGTAACTTTCTCGGAAATAGTGTAGATGTTTTGGAAAATAATTAAGAAAATTTGAGGGTTTTTTTCACATTTTAAAATTTTTTTTGAATATTAAAATATTTTGATTTTTTATTGTATGATTATTTAATTATATATATTAAAAAATATATTTTAAATATTTAACAATGATATAATTATATTTTTTTAGAATATAAGAATTCGTCATAGACCATTATAAATAATATAATAAAATCCTAAATTTATCAGTGGGTAGTCTTAGTGAACTACGTGTCGCAATTCTTTGTTTAAAAGGGTAGACCGCAGCAGTAACAGGACCACAACGCAGCAATCCAAATAAAATGAAATGTAATATGTACAGTTAAGTGGGCTCTGTCACAGATATTTGCAAAATCCAATTATATCCTGACATCTGTTAAGGCAAGGGGGACGTGGGCGAACAGCGCCCAAGCATCTGAGTCTTCCTCTACAAACAAAATGGTTTTCTGATTATTATGTGATTGAATATGACTGCAAATATGTGTGTGTTTTTTTTTTTAATTTCTGTTAAGAAGAGAAAATTTGTGTTTTATTACTGACCACAGTTGTGAAAATATCAGCTGGCAGGTAATTGAAAATGAACTTTTAAAAATATATTTGTTTGTGATGAGTTTTAATGTGAGGATATTTTTAAAAAAATAAAAAATAGGAAGAAAATGGTCAGATATAAAAGTTGGGAGGGTTTTTGTGTTTATTTTTTGACGTACAAATAAAAAATGAGGATGAGAAAGATCGGAAAAAAAGAAAGAAAAAAGATATAAGACAATATGAAACCTATGATAATACAATATAGATGTTTATATTTATAAGTGAAAAATAATTAATTAATAAAGAATAATAATAACATGATTGAGTTGATATGATACTGAATATGTCATATCAGATCAACATAAAATTTTTAAATTACCTCTAACTATTTATCAGAGACTCTTAATGAAGAAAAAAATCATTATACCCTTCAAAGCTTACATCACTAAATGCCCCAAACTATATTCTTATAGTTTTTTTTTTTTTTAACCTTAAAAAACTCATTAATTATTGTAAAGCTCAAATTTTTGTTATCAATGGAATATCATAGGCTCCCTCCATCCATGGTTATTTTTAGTTTGTTTTAATCTTGATTTTGTGGAATAAAATGCATAGCTTGTCATTTGGAGTTTAGACAATTAATCAAATTAAAAGTTTTCAAACAAAAAGTTAAAGAGTGAAAAGAAGAGGAAATAGAGAGGGAAAAAAGGAGAAGTTGCTTTCATACACTAAAAAATTGCAATCACACAACAAGAAAATTTTACCTAGTAAAAATTCATTTTATTACTCTTTTATGTTAAGCATTTGGACAAATCTTAGAAAATATTTGTAAATTTATTTAAGACTCATAATTTTAAAATTTATTCTAATATCATTGAACTAATAGCTAGCTGATAAACTATTCTTATTTTTTATATACAAGGATTTTTTTTTATGTCTATATACAAGAATTTCAACCTTACTATTTGATCTTGTCAAAATAAAGTAGACATATTTAAGGGTTGTGTTACCCGTTCAAACCCGAAGGTATACTCAAATTTTGAGAGGGCTTGAATAAAATATTAAAACTCGTTAAACTAGTTTGAATATAATTTTTAAATTCATTTAAATTTTGTTATGAACCTTAGACAAAAAAATTTAAAACCCAAGCTCGGTCTAATCCGAATTCACATGTATATAAGTTAAAAATGAAAATTATATATTTTATTAAACTTAATTTTTAATTTTTTATAATTTTAATTTATATATAATTATAATTATAATTATATATATGTGAATTAAATATAATTCTATTAAACTTAATTTAATCAATTTTTTTATTTTTTATTATATAAATTAAATTTAATTAGTGAGTTTGGAATTTATTTATTAATTTGGTTCAAATTTGAAAAAATTTTAAAATTCAAAATTTTAGACTGAATCAAACCTGAGCAAGTATATAAATTATTAATACTAAATATAAATATGACATGAACCCGACCAGCCCTTAAATACCTCTAGAATAAAATAGAAATATAAAAAATATTTTTGGTTGCAAAAGTTAGTTAAAATATTAATTATCATAAGAGTTTAGCAACTAGTCAGTGCAAACTACGATTAAGATTATTCATCATCTTTCATCAAGTGGAGCTCAGTTGACTTAAGCATCACCGCAAGATTCATTTTTAGAAGTGGAGAGATCTTTCTCGTAAGATCTACAAGAATTTGATAATTAATAACATTATTAATTTTAAGTGTTTATTTATAATATCAATTTTTGAATTTTAATTTTAGAATTAAAATATTAATATTTTATCAATAAATTATATGATTGTTTATTAATATTTATCTTTTAATTTAGATAAGTACAATAAATTAGACATGATAATTTGGATATATATTTTAATTTAAATAATTATAATAAATTAGATTTGATAATTTAAAATACAATATGATAATAGATACAAAATAATATAAAAATACGAAAGTAATATAATTTAATATTTTAATAAAATTATATGAATTTGATAAAAATAAAAAATATATATATTTCATACTTAATGTATTCATGTGTATTATAATACTAAAATTTTCGTATTATACATAATTAAAATAAAATAAACAAATCAAAATACAAAAAGTTATAATATCTACAATAAATTTAAAAAATGTGAAAGGAGTACGGCTAGGATAAGTAAAAAAAATAGACTAGCAAAGTTTCAGAATTAAGAATTAACCAAAAAAATGACTGTTTGAACCTTGAAGAAAAGAGCAATAGATTTTTTTTTAAGTGAAATTTAAGAGTAAATAGATTGTTTAATCTTTTAGATCAAAATAAAATATGCTTAGTCTTTGATGGATCACATAGTAACAAGTCCATTGTTCACTTGGACTAATCATCAAGCAGAGGGTTACTTAGCAAGGAAGCTAGATAGGATGCTTATTAATGACCTTTGGCATGCTAGGTATGCCCATTCATATGTGGAATTTCTAGCTTCCAAGATGTAGGATTATTGTGCTGTATTAGTAAGCACTAGAAAAGATTGCCACTCCTTTCCTAAACCTTTCAAGTTAATAAATTTCTAGTCTTTGAATCGTGAGTTTATGAAGATAGTGGAAAACTCTTGGAAAGTGCTTGTAATAGACAATCCATTATCCAGATTGTATAAAAAATTAAAAAGATTAAAAGTGGAGTTAACAAAGTTCAACAGATTGAGTTATGGGAATTTGAATGGGAAAGAACAAGAAAAAAGAAAATAGCTAGATCAGCTCAAATGGATTTGCTGGCTAATCCTCAAAATATTGAACTGATCCAATAGAAAGATAAATAGCATTAGAACTAAGGCAGTTGATGGAAGTAGAGGAAAGCTATTATAAGTAAAAATCAAGGGTAAATTGGATCTAAAAAGGCGATCAAAACACCTGATTTTTTCATAAGATAGTTGTAGTAAAGCAAAAAAAAAAGTACTATTAAAGTACTTGCAAATAATAATGAAATAGGTTGGAGAATTGTGCTCAAATATCCAAGAATGCTATAACATACTTCAAGAGATAATTGGAATGGCAAACTAGGCTATCACTAGGTATACACAAAAACTACTAGTTGAGCTCCACGTTTCAATATTACTTAGGGGTGAGCAGTCGGTCGGTTCGATCAGTTTGATTTGAAAAAATTAATAATTGAATTAATTGACTTTTATTCTATCAGTAATTGAAACAACCAACAAAATTTTAAATAATCAATTTAATCGAACTAACCAAAAATCAGTTCGATTCAGT
Organism: Durio zibethinus; assembly: GCF_047325235.1. Classification (NCBI taxonomy): domain Eukaryota; kingdom Viridiplantae; phylum Streptophyta; class Magnoliopsida; order Malvales; family Malvaceae; genus Durio; species Durio zibethinus. Next base: position 32,772,653 of record NC_143165.1, read on the forward strand.
TAGTTCGATTAAATAACTGAATTTTATCATTATTTTTTTTCTTCTTTTGAATAATTATTTAGCTACAAATTTAATCCAATAAAACTTAAATTCACATAGTATTCAAACTAAATCACTAAAGAATTTAATAATTTTCACAATATTTTATAAGAAAAAAGACAAATAAATACTCATCTAAACTTGTTTAATCAAAATAAATTAAACAATAAGTTTTAAAAAGTATTATTCTAATATATATCAAATAACAAACAAAGCCATCAATACATAATAATTATCATTTCAGCAAATAAACAAATTTTCAAAGGTCAACAAGCCAACTTAAAAAAGGAAATCAAGCAAATATAGTTCTCATAACTTTGGTGCAAAACATAAAAGACATTTTAAGTTGGTAAATTGAGCTAACAGATCATACAAAACATAAAATAAGCTAAAGACACTCCAAGTTGGCAAATGGATATAAAAGTTCATAAAAAACATAAAACAAGCTAATTAAAGAATATTTCAAGTTCTAACAGCATTCTTCATACATAAACCCTATATCTTTGGTGCACATCCTTCATTGTTCCCTGAGATGTTAAAAAGATCAAAACCTTAATTAGTTGTCAAAGAATAAAATAAATATTTTTTAAATGTAAATATTCATAAAAATTAATAATGAAATTACCTCAAAAGGTCCATGCACATTTTTCTTAATCAATTATTGGATCTAAGGCAATTTTTGACAAATCTAAAAATATATAAAAAAAATAACAAAAGTAAGCTTTAAACAAATAAAAAAAATAAAAAATAATAATACTTAAAAAATAAATGATGGTATAAATAAAATGTTACCCAAATCCATTTTGTCAAACTGTGTCAAATCATCTTCAGGTTGAAATGAATTAAGATTAAAAGATCTACGTAACCAATCTTGAACACAAATAAAGGCTTACATAATTTTAAGAGTTAAAGAGCTCTTACATGCATCAAGCACATGACTACCAACGTTAAAAGTAGATTCAAAAATAACTGTGGATATAAGAATCACCAATACATCACGAGCTAGATGGGAAAGGATAGGAAACCTATGGTTATTAAGTTTTCACCAAGTTAAAACATCAAAGTCATCACTATTATCATCATCAAGCTCTTCACTCAAATATTTAGCTAATTCTGATTTATGTTCATCTTTGCCATGTTCAATCTTATACCTCTTATACTTGGACTTAAAGTTTTGCTTTTTTTTGGTCATTCCATTTCCACTTTCATCATCAGTGAGCTGTGACATTTGGTTCACGTGACTACTTTCACCAACTTGCTCAAACTGAGGTTCTAACATTCTTTTGTATTTATTAAACAAGTCTTCTATTACTTGTTACATTTTTTTAATCATCAATGAAGCTTCATTAGAAGAATACACTTTCATGAAGTAATATTCAACAAAAGGAAGCTTTTTTAAAACATCAAGAAGAGAAGCAATATAAACCAACATATTCATCTTCTTTATATTTCTCCAATACTTATCATATTTATCTTTCATTCTCTTTGTCACTGCATTCAACTCTACATTAAAATTTAATTGCCATTCTCGCAAAGTGGAATAAACATCACATATATCATTAAAAAAAGTATTAGATATGACGTAAGAAGTACCTAAAACTTTCACGATGAGATTATAAAATTATTGCAAGAAAAGGTAAAACTTTCTAACAATTGCCCAATCATTTTGATCGGGCACCCCATTTCCCATTAAAAGCTCACTTTTGTAATAAGGATCAACATCATCAAATGCATCAAATGCCCTTTCAAACTTTTGAGCTGTATCCAATATCAAATAAGTAGAATTCCATCTAATGCTAACATCCAAACATAATAAGCTTTTACTTTGAATATGTTCATTCACAACACACTCTTTAAACTTAGCTAATCTAGAAAGTGATTGTCTCACATATCTTATTGCCTCTCTAACACGAGCAATTGTTTCATTCATTTCCTTCAATCCATCACAAATAATAAGATTAACAATATGTGTAATGCATCTCAAATAAAGATATTTGTCTCCCAAAATACTAGTTTTAACATTTTTAAATTTCTTTCTCAAATATGCAATTGCAACATCATTAGAACTAGCATTATCAACTGTAACAGTAAAAGTCTTATCAATTACCCAATCATGTAAACATTTTTCAATCGTCTTACCAATAGCTTCACCTTTGTGACTAGAAATGGGATAAAAATTTAATACCTTTTTGTTTAGTTTTCAATTTTTGTCTATGAAATAAGCCGTAAGACACATATAATTGATCCTTTGTAATGAGGTCCATATGTTAGTGGTAAGAGATACTCTTGTGGAAGATAATTCATGAATTGCTTCAAATGAGTCTTTTCATCAATATAAAGTTAATAACAATCCGTAGCAACTGTCCATCGTGATGGTACATGAAATCTACGACATGCAATTGACATACAATACCTAAATCCTTCCGACTCCACAAATCTAAATGACAACTCATTTAGAATGATCATTTTAACTACCTCTTTTCTAACAGCATCTTGATTAAATTTTCATGTGCCTAAACATTTTGCTCCTCTTGATAGCAACACCAATTTTTTTTTAGTACCATCATCCCCACTAACATGAGGAAGCTTTCTACAAGAATTCATGTGATTTTTTAAAACAATGGTTCCATTCTTTTTAGAATCAACAAAAAATTCTCTATCACAATAATTACTCCTAACTTTAAAATTACCTTCCTTATTAACAAATTTAATAAAGCGGTTCCATACCTCTGACCATGGCTTAGATGTTCGTCTCTTCACTTTAGAATTTACAGTTTCACTTTTTGTTACTTCATTATGTATAAGAAGTTGAGAGGCTAATTGTGTTTGATTAGGTGTAGAATCCAAAGTCATATCATTTATTTCATTTGACATCTTAAAAAGAAATGATCAAATTATATCTAAACAATAAAAAATAAATAATTAAATTATATTCAAATAATAAATAAAAATAAAATTATATTCTAATAATGAAACAATAATAAGTAGTGGTCACACAATTATTAAACACATTGGATATTCAAATAATGAAATAGTCTATTGATCAAACTATATATTAGTTGCTTGTTTTATCAATGAACAATTTAAATATCTAGCATAGTTTAGGCTAATTTGTTTTAGCTTTTAATTTAAGTATCTAGCACAATTTAGATTAATTAATTGCTTGCTTTAGCTTTAATGATAACTCAATATTCAATGTCTAAGGCCAAAAAGTATAGGTAAGAAATAGGAAGTCAGGAACTCTTTATTATGTCTAACAACTCAGAATTCAATGTCTTTGGATGTTACTAGTAATTTGTAGGAATTATAATTTTAACCATTCAAATTTTGATTTAACTGATTCATAAGCTTTACATTAATCATTAATTGTTGTAAATTGCGATAGTTGCATTTATGTCACTAAAAAATTCAACATTTCAATTCATTTATAAAAAAATGAAAGATTATTAATTTCAATGTTTTAAATTTAAATTATAATAACTTTAAATATAAATAAAAAGTAATTTTTTTAAAATTATGTCAAAATTAAAAATGTATGAAAAATGAAAATATATTTTGGGGAATTTAAGGAGCACAGCATTTTTTTGGGTAATAAAGGAGAAGATGGCTAAGAGTTTATTTTATGCTTTGATGACAAGCACTACTGGGAACTATGATTCTTAAGAGATCTCATTCAGAAGAAGAAAGAACACCCAAACCAATGAAGGAATATGAGACTATTTGAGGTTTGCCAAAGGTGTCGAAAAGCCCAGTAAAAGAAATTAGGCTTCTATTTCATTTTGTCAAAGGTGCTGAAAAGCCTAGCAAAGAAAACGGGGCTTCTATTTCATTTAATTTGACCTTTTGTGGGCACACCTTAGGGGTTGGGTTGGCATCTCTTACTGTTATGCTTTTTCTCAATGGCTTATATGGATTTGCATGCTTCGGATGTTGATCTAGCTTAGACGAAACAGGAAGAATAAAGCCTTAAATAAAGACACGTATGAAAATACTTTTACCTACTCCTCACTAGCTTCAAGAAGCAAGAAGAAATTTATCCCATCTTGGCAATTATTATAGTATCACGGTAAAGGAAAAAATAAAAGTTATCAGGATTCAAGAACTTACGATGGCTGTAAGTCTTGTACTGTAAAGGAATATCTCTATAACTGTCTAATCTTATGCAGATCTTGTGCAGCAAATTAGAGAGAGCAAGAGACTAAAAAGGAAGTAGTCGAGTAAAAGACTGAGAGGGAGACAAAGAGCAGAAATGGGTCACGGTGTGGGTGGGGTGGGTTAGAAAAAGTGAATTAAATTTAGGATTTTTTTTAGAGAAATATACATATTTACCCTTAGTTATTATAAGATCAGTTAATTCAGTTATTAATTTTGAAAATTGATAACCAATCAATTTAACCAATTTAATTGATCTCAAAATCGACTATAACTAAAAATCGATTAGACCAAACCGAAATGACCATATTTCATTAATTTTGGTCGGTTAAATCCGTTGGAACTGATATATGCTCACTCTTAATATTACCTGAAGAAAAAGATACTATTATCAGATCCATTTTGAGGGATGAAGTAAAAAATGTCATGTTTTCAATTAAGAGTGATAAAACACCAAGCCCAAATGGGTTCACAGCCCATTTCTTTAAGCAAGCACAGTCTATTATTGGAAAAGATGTGATTAATGCTATACTACACTACTTTGACATAAGGAAAATGCATATTGCCTTTAATTCAACAATTGTAACACTGGTATTTAAGAATATAAGCCCCAGTAGTATAAAAGATTATAGGCTAATTTCTTATTGCACAATAATGTACAAGTTGTCATACAAATTCTAGCAAATAGGCTTAAGAAGCTTCTACCATGCATCATCAGTGAAAGCCAAAGTGCATTTATAAAGATAAGCGTTGGGTAAAAAACCTCAATCCAATCAAGCCAGCGAAAGTAAAATTAAATAATTAATCAATTACACAAAAAATAATAATTTAAAGTGATTTGATCCAACTGATCTACTTTCACGGATGAAAAATAAGATCCACTAGTTATAGAGAACTATAAACATACATCAAATTAATCTCACTCAACAATCAATAACCATAGGCCCCTCAATCTCTTCTAATCCTATGGAGTATTCTTAACCTAAATAAATACAAACTCATATACATTCATGCACTTATATCTATATGAACCATCTCAGTCTCCTCTGGTCCACTTCTACATATACACCTGTACTTATGTTGACCCTTTCAATCTCTTATAGTCCACTCCAACATACACACTCATAAGACACTAATCTCTGCTAGTCTTATAGGGTATCTATCTTATAAAATCTTATAACTCTTTTATATTTTTTTCTCATACCTAACCCTATAGAGACTTTATCTATTTATAAGTATATAAACTTCCCTATTAAAAATCTTTTTTCTCTTAAAATTCTTCTTTTACAAGTCTTCTTATCCATCAAACAATATCTAATCAATTCCAAACAAATTTTTTATGGGATTTGAGTCACTATTTCTAATAATCTTCACCTTAGCTCAAATTTTATCAAATCATCTGTCTTCATACTCGATAGCTTGGCTCTACCTGTAATGAAAATCTTGTAACAATCTTTTCTATGTGTCTTCACATTTCATACAAACCGATCAATTAAAGCTTAAACTCGAACTCTTTCTTGAATCGAGCTGCTCTAAGCTTGTCTCTCTTCATGTCTTGAACCATGTTCTAATATCACTTATTAGGGATCACCACAGCTCTAATACTACTTATTAGGCTAAAAGGCTTCTAATCAATCAAGCTAGCAAAAGTAAAATCAAACAATTAATCAATCACATAAAAAATAACAATTTAATGTGGTTTAGTCCAAGTAACTTACGTCTACGAATGAAAAATAAGATCCACTAGTTGTAAAAAATTACAAACATACATCAAATCAATCTCACTCAATAATCAATACCCATAAGCCATCTTAATCTTCTCTAGTCCTATAGAGTATTCTTAACCCAAATAAATATAAACCTATATACACTAATGCATCCATATCTATATGGATTATCTCAGTCTCCTCTAGTCCACTTCAACATACATACCTATATTTATGTGGACCCTTTTATTCTCTTGTAGTCTACTTTAATATACAGACTCATAAAGACGTTAATCTCTGCTAGTCTTATGGGTGTTTATCCTATAAAATCTTATAACTCTTTTACATCTTGTTCTCATACCTAATCCTATAGAGACTTCACCTATTTATAAGTATAAAAATTTGCCTATTAAGAATCCCTTTCCTTTTAAAATTCTTTTTTTGTGAGTCTTTTTATCCATCAAGCATTATCCAACAAATTTCAAATAAATCTCTTATGGGATTTGAGTCACTATTCCCAATAATAAAGAGTATTATGGATAATATGTTCATGGTACAAAAGATGGGTAAGGAGAATGGCAAATCAAAATTGTCTTTAAGACGCTCTATTAAAATTGATTTGTAAAAAGCGTTTGACACAATTGACTGGAGTTTCATCAAAGTTGTCCTGGTAGCCATTAGGTTGCCTTCATAATTTGTAGAATGGATCATAGGATGCAATGCAACCTCTATGTTCTCAATTTCATTCAATGGAAGGTTAATTGGTTATTTTCAAGGAGCTAAGGGAATAAGACAAAGGGATCCCCTCTTTCTTACTTGTTTGCATTGGCCATGAACATACTGTCGAAAATGTTAAATGCTGCAGCAAAACAAGGACTCTTTACCTATTACCCTAAGTGCAAAAATATTAGGTTAACACATTTGTGTTTTGCTAATAGCCTATTGATATTTGTAAATGGAAACAAAGATTCCATCATCGAAATCAAGAAGGTGATGCAAGTGTTTTATTCATTCTCTGGATTACAGCTCAACTGTGAAAAAAGTAAGCTATATGCCTCGAGAGTGAGTAGAAAAGAAGTGTAGGTAATTCAGCAAGCAACAGGGTTTAGGATAAGCTTATTGCTAGTAATGTATTTGGGAGTGCTGTTGGTAACAATAAGACTTACAGAGAAAGATTGTGCCCCACTGCTAGGAAAGATTATAGCAAGAATTAAAGGATTGGCTGTTAAGCATTTATCCTGTGTTGAAAAGCTACAATTAATTAAGTCAGTATTGTTTAACTTGCAAAACTATTGGTGCAGACACGTTGTATTACCAAAGCATGTGATCAAGAAGATTAATCAGCAATGCTCAAGCTTCTTTTGGAAAGGAAATGAAGAATCAACTAAAGGAGTAAGGATTAGCTGGGAGGCAATTTGCTACCCAAAGTCAGAAGGTAGGTTGGGGCCAAAGAATTCTTTAGTATGGGACAAAGCTTGCTTACTGAGGAATATATGGTCTCTACTATCCAAAGTTGAATCATTATGGATAGCATGGATTAAAGCATAGTAGTTGGAGTTGGAAGAAGCTGCTTCAGTTAAGGCATGTTGCTCGACAGTTCATAAAACAAGATAATGGTATTGAGATGTGGCCATTTCCTAGGAATTGTTACTCAGTAGCAACAATGTGAGATGAGTTGAGGCCTAAGCAGGGGAAGGTTGAATGGTATAAGCTTATTTGATTCCAATACCATGTACCAAAACACTCCTTAATCGCTTGGATGACTATTCTAAATCGATTGCCAACAAGAGATAGATTGAAAGCATGGGGAATGGAGGTGGATGAACAATGCTACTTGTGCCAACAGGGAAGAGAATCCATGGATCACTTGTTTTTAGAATGAGGGTTTACAAAAATTAGCTGGCAAGGAATATTATAGAAATCCAAGATTAGAAGAGTGGGAGACTGGGCTGCTGAATTACATTGGGCAGTTAGTAAAATGAAAGGGGAAGCATTAATCTTGGTCATCTTGCGTATTGCATGGAGTGCCTGTATCTGTCAGATACGGAGAGAAAAGAACTACATATTGTATAAGAAGAAAAAGAAAACAAAGGAGCAAATGATTGATTGGGTTAAAAATGCTATCAAAAACTGGCTAGATGGCCTGCATTCAGTGGCTGTTAACCGGTTAAATGAATTATGTGCTGCTTGAAACATAAATACCAATATACTGAATATAATGTAGATAATAAAGATTAATAGATTACATTATAAGAAATAATTGCAAAGGTTATTCAATATATCAAAATGGTAATCGTACTAAAACAAAAATTTGCTATCATTAGATAAATAAAAAAAATTATACATTCAAAATAATACCCGTTAAAATTTATCAAATAAACTCTAACTCCAAGTCTTTAGAATGAAGTAAAGGATTCTTCACAGTTGGGCCTACCGCTTCTTTGTGAAGGGCAAACAGTTGAACATTGAAACTTTTACCTTAGGATTGGAATCTCTTGAAGTAAACAGAGTGGGGCCTTTCTACTTTTCTCCTCCCAACCTAAATAAACTCTATAAATAAGGGTTCGAGACCTCTAAACCTAGGCTTGAAGACGCCACTACAAAAGCATCTTCCAAGACCCCCTCCTTCTTCCTCTTGTCCGAAAAAGCTAACGTAACTCTTTTCTCCTCAACTCTCAAAGACTGGACCTCTCATCTTTCGTACGCAAAAAAAGCATGGTCGGACCTAACCACATCATCAAATTCCTCTGTAGTTACGGCGGAAAAATCCTCCCTCGTTACCCTGACGGTAAACTCCGTTATCACGGTGGTGAAACCCGTGTCCTCGCCGTTGATCGCTCCATTTCCTTCTCCGGTCAGTACCATTTTTATTCTTTCATCTACCAATTTTTTTCTCTATATATCTTTGCGCTTATTTTTTGAAGTAATATAGTTTAAGTTGGTCAAAAGTTATTCTTTACAAAAAGTAGTATATATTATATGGTACAGAGCTGTCGTTGAAGATGGGAGAGATGTGTGGGACAGCGGTGAGTCTACGTTGCCAGTTGCCAACAGAGGATCTAGACGCGCTCGTTTCGATCACTTCCGATGAGGATCTCGCGAATCTCATCGAGGAATATGATCGCGTAGCGTCGCCACCATCTTCGTTAAAGATCAGAGCTTTCCTTTCGCTGCCAAAATCCACCAAAAAACCAATTTCTCCTCCTTCATCATCGGCTTCGTGTTCAAAGTTATCATTTTCATCCGCTCCCAGGTTCTCCTGCATACGTCAGATCTCGAGGGCTTCCGTCGTCTTCCCTCCTTGCTCTGAGAAATCTGGGGGGAAGAATATCCCTTACTATGGTTACCATGTTCACCATGGCAAACCTATTCATATTTACCCTATTCATAACGGGAATCACTGGCAATAGCAGCAGTCCAAAAGAAATGAAGGATCATAATTTATTGGCCCTGTCATGATCCTGTTTGAATTGGCGAAGAACAAGTAAAAGAATACCACCCATAGAAGAGAAAAAAACAATGCTATATTATGTATTTGGAACTGTAATCGTTTAAGGAGTACTGCTTTTGATGATGCGTGGCCATTAATGAATTTTCCACTGAAGTTTCGTTCTGGATCACCCCCCCAAAAACCCAAATCTTGTTTTCTAATGGTGATTTTTTTTCTTTTCTGTAATGTTCATTGGCCAGTTGCATTCACTTGATTGGTTTACAGCTCCCCCAATTATTTTTCTTCAATTTTGGGGCTGTTAGGGATAATTCTCCGTTCTGTTAAAGCGCCATTAGTTTGCACGCAATCAGTTAACAGCAGATGTTTGCGTGCCACGTTCCTTTCCATTATCCTCAACATCTTCTTGTCTTTGGTTTAACATGTGTTCGCTCGCGTGTGACGCTTTCACCGGCAATATCCTCATCCGTCTTCTCCGTCACCCTTTTTTTTTTTTTTATCTGTTCAGACCTCGTAATTCCTTTTTGGCACTTTCGTTTTCCTGGTTTTGCTTTTGATTTTCCGCGTAACTTTTCTGGGTTTTTTTTTCATTATATTTATATTTTTTGTGCTTTAACGTTTGATAGTGTTTGATTGTAATGCCATAACTCTGATGATTTTGCAGGTTATTAATGAAACGCCGAGCAGCCTTTGAATGATCCGAGGTAGCAATGGGCGGAATGTAGTGTAAGTTGCGCTTTTACCGTATTCCCCTTCTTGGTTTCTTATTACTTTCTTCATTATCAGTTAGTGTACTTTTTCTGTCTAAAATTTTCTGTACTTGTTTATTGTAGTTTTTATACAATATTTTCGTGCCCAGAATAATAAGGAAACCCCATTTGTATTTCATGTTTGTGTTTTTATTACAAGATTGTACTAAATTTCATGTTTTATTTATTTTATGTTAAACATATATAAATTATGAAAATTATTATATTATAATTCATATTAATATATCAAATATAAAATTTATTTTTTATTTTTATTAAATTTATAAATAATTTTTATCAAAATTTTAAACTGTAATAATTTTTTATTTTTTATTATTTTTATATAATATTGTATCTAAAATTATCATATATATTTTTATTACAAAGATTTAATTCAAAATCAACAAGTAATATTCAAATATGGTGTTTGTAACTTAGTTGAATATGTAAGATACGTTTAATCTATAAGATGATGATGATGAATCATTTGAATTCAAGCTCATGTCATTTTCTGTATTTCTGTATCTTTACCACCTTCCGACGCATTGACAGATAAAGCAACTATTTCCTGTACTAGATAAATAATCGTTTGGCTGGTAATATCTATCAAAAGCAAAATATTGAATAACACACTTCAACCCTACTAGTACAAATTTCTTAGATTTGAGCTATTTTTCTAGCTGCTCGACGATCACTAACTCCAAATACAGGGCTTTGATTACCACATAGGATAAGTCCAAACTTATTAAAACCATTAGTGATGAACGGAGATTATTCTGGTTTCTGAATCTTGTAGTACTAAATACTGTATGGTAAGATTTTGATGATTTGGGTGTCCGATTGTATCTTCTGTTCAATGATTTGATATTTTGTTCCCGTTGATCTTGATGCTAAATTATGGGCCATAGCTAACTCCTGAACAGTGATTTTCAGTTTTTACCAGATTCGATGTATTAATTGCAAGGGGGCAAAGCAGCCAGCGCAGCAATGCTTGTGTCAACTACCAAACAAAATCCCAAGTAGCAATAGCAATAGGGGACCATTGGAAGAACCTGATGAGTCATTACCGAAACGCGTTGAATATGCATGGAGGGGTCGAAAGCCATGAAATCGTCCCATTTAATAGCTGGTATATATAAACTGACGAAGGTCCGTCTCAACGATATAATAATAGGTAAGAGTAATTTCGTTAAAATAAAGCCAAAAAAGAGAAAATTGAGAATATGAAATCAGAAAACAAAAGAAAATGAGTTCCCCTTAATCCAAGACAAAGAACAGGAAGAACAAAGGGCTGCTAACTATACAAGTCCATGATTTTTGGTTCTCCACTCACGTATCATTCAAAAAGGAAGATTCCCTTTGCTGTCCCATGCAATTTTGGAGATATATGAAGGATTCATTTGCAATATTAAAATTGAATTAAGGTTATCCTACCCCACCATGTGCGATCTTTTCATTTTTTCTTTTTCCTATTGTTTTTCCTCCTAACATGAACATGATTAAAAAGAAAAACTATACTAAAATGGATGCCACCGAGACAGCATGAATTTGGCAAGTCTATTTTTGACAATGAGTGCTGTGACTGTGAGGTCACCATTGATGATATCGGAGTTGAAACCTTTGATTGGTGATAATGAGCAAGAGGCCAGGGTGTGGCTGAAAGCCAGGCACTGATGGTGAAGCTTGAGTGGCATTGTGGCTTTAACTGTTTAGGGAACCTTTCGAGTATGGACAAGATAAGGATGCTTGATCTGAATTATTGGAGAGTGGAGAAGAACATTGCAGGCAATTACTTAAAAATCAAAATGAGAAATACAGAGAAGATTATTTATAAAAATGGGGATGGAGACAGAGATAAATATTTGCCTAAGAAAAAAGTTTGTTTTCTTTTTTTTTTTTTTAACTTTAATGAAAAATAAAAAAAAGGAAAATATCAAATTTATCCTGTATCTAGTTATCTATGAATGAAAATAAAATATTTTATTTAAACTAAAAATATTTTGTCAAGAATTTTATTATTTTTTATCTTTTAATATATAAATAATACTTTATTTCTAATTCCAAGAAAGGATAACAGCAATAATTAAATAAAAAAAATAGTTAAAGTCTTTCCTAAAAATTACTAAGAATGCCACCATTTGTTTACTATATATTTTATATTTATGAAAAAAAATTATAAATATTTTTAGATTTTGATGTTTTTCTAATTTACATATAAAAATATTGTTGTATTTATAAAAGTTCTGTTAGATTAAAATAAATATAATTTACAAATAAAATCCAATTATTTGTAAAAGTACTGTTTTGGTATAATATATTGAATACTGTTTTTAGAAAGGATAAAAAATAAAAAATAGTCAATAAAAAATAGCACTTTAATAAATATCAACAATACTTTTATATGTAAAGTGTAAAAATATAAAAATATAAAAATACTTATAATTTTATAAATACCAACAATACTTTAATCTCCTTCAAAATAATTACTGTTAGGATTTCAATAGTCAAATTAATAATTTTTAAAATTACTTTAATACGTTCTTGAATTAACATATAACTATTTGGTAAAATAAAATAGAATATAACTAAATTAAAATAAAATTTAATTTGATAATAATTAAAGATAATTCTAAATTTATTAAATTGTCACAATTTTATAGTTAAAAAATATTAGATAAAAAATATTAGTTAATATCCAAAGGTTGTGAGGAATATGGCTTCTTTCAGATCACCAATCATGGAAAATCCCAAGAATTATGTGACAGAATGATGGCTGTTATCCCTGACTTCTTTGAATTGCCACCCGAAGGAAAGGCACCATTCTTTACAACTGATCACACCAAGCAGGTAAAACTTTTCAGTTACTTCGTCAAAGATGGAAAGCCAAAACAAGGTTTCGATGTGGAGTGAATGCTTTTCTCACCCTTGGCATTCCTTGGATGATATCCTCCATCTTTTACCAGAAAATCCAACCCAATACCGGTTAATTTGTCTTCTGCTGTGTCTCCTAACTTTTATATATGGTACTCTCTCTCTCTCTCTCTCTCTCTCTCTCTCTCTCTCTATATATATATATATATATATATATATATATGCTTCCTTCTAGTTGTAATCTTGAAGGGCTGGGGTTGGAAAAGGATTGTCTCAAAAAGAAGCTTGGTGAGAAGTCTATTTTTCAAGCACAGGGAAACTACTATCCACCATGTCCAAACCCTGCTTACATTGGGGCTAAACGTTCATACTGATCTTAATGCACTCACAATTGTTAGGCCAACAGAAGGAGTGACTGGACTCCAAGTGATCAAAAATGGAAAAAGGGTAGCAGTTGAATCTATCCCCAACGCATTTGTCATTAACCTGGGCGATCAGATTCAGGTAATTCATATGTTTCACGAATTCAGGGGTAAATTTTATCATTTTTTTATCCTTTTCATAATCCTTCAGTATCAATAGAATTTGGACCAAAATTGTCAGGTGAGCCTTTGATGGACATAAACATGGTAAATTCTGTCCAAATTCTAGCAGTATATCGACAAATAAATTATTCAAAAGGTAACAAATAGAACAAAAAAATGAGTGTTTTTTTTTTCCTAAGATTTCACATGAAAATGAAACAGTGAGAAAAATCATTAACTATTGATGCAATTTACTTCAAAATTTTCATATTATGATATGCTTAAATCTAGACAAAATCTGTGATAGTTCCATGCCACGGGCAAAGTTCTTGGATTCCCTTCTACCTTCTACTACCTAACAGTCTAAACCTAAAGACAGTCTAGGACGATAGAAGTATAGAATTTGTTAGCAACTCTAATAAACTATTTCTCCCAAATAATTAAATTTGCTTGCATTCTTCTCGGTATTAAAAAAAATTATATACATTTAGTTTCCAAATCTTTGGACTCTAGTTTTCATTTTCTGTCCCAGCGGCTGAGATTTTGTTTATATTTTTTTATAAAAAAGCAGCAGCTTCGAAATTGGGAAAAGGATTATTAATATTGAAATTTCAATTTCAAATTTGCTGGATATCATCTTGTAAGAATATTTGTATGAAGGAACTGAATTAAGATTCGGAATATGAAATTTTGTTTATACGTAACAATCACCAAAAGATTTATGATGTGTGGATGCATTCAGGTTCTGAGTAATGGAAGGTACAAGAGCGTGCACCAGAGGGCCGTGACTTATAAAACCCAAAACGAGTATCAGTGGCAACGTTGTATGATCCGAGCAGAGATACGCTTTTATTGGTCCCATTCAGGATTTGATTGACCAGCAACATCCTCCGGTATATAAGGAATATCAGTACTCAGAGTTCCTTGAAGAATTCTTCAAGCAAGAAGGAACAAGGCGGATGGTGACTGAGATTTTTGAGTTGAAACATTATTAAAGAATAGAAGCTTAGAACTATCCTGTTGTTTATTGTTATATTGAGTATGTGTTCTGAAACTAGTATTATATCATCCAAATCTTTAACTCCTAAATTATCATTATTGCAGTGATTTTAACTTATGTACATGGTCCAACAGAAATCTGAGTTGAGCCCAAAATTCCTCTTTCAATTTGATCCTAGTCTATTGGGCCTAAATCAGTTGGACTTCATGGCCTAAGTCCGTTTTCTTTAAGCCTTCTGGATTCATGGCCTGTTAAGGATTTAGATTTCCCCTCTTTGAATGGAGCAGGCTACCATGATATTTGAATGTAATCCAGTGGAATCGAAATGATATAATGTTAGAGTTGAGTTCAGCATGACTCGAAAAATTAATTTTCAGCTCTTGATTTGAGCTTGATTGAACTTAATCGTCATGATCGAGTTTGGTTTGTAATTTAATTGAATTATTCGTGTTTTAATTTATAAAAATAAAAATAAAAATATTAAATATTATAATTTTGTTATATTTTTATATATTAAATTATTTATAAAAAAAACTTGATTAAACTAAAAAAATTTTTTAATTAAATATTAAATTATTTAAATTCAACTAAATATGTTATTCAAATAACTCAATCTTAAATTTAGCTCAACATTAATAAGTTATATTTAATTTTTTAAAATCAAATCCAAATAATTCATGATTAATTTCACTTTGTTTAAACCCAAAGGACATCAAATTTTGAGATGAACAATCAAATTAATTTAAATTTTGAAAAATTGAAGTTTGTAAAGTAAAAAAAAAAAAAAAAAAAGCATATGACAAAGCCTATAAAACAATGAAAATCCTGAAAATCTCGAACCCCGTTTCATCAGCATATTATCAAATAAAAAAAGAAGTTTTCGAACCAACATAAAGGAAAGCTTTCAAATCAACAAGTCACTTTCCTGGCCGTCGGATTCACCTATTTGATGCTTCCATTTTTATACTAAAAGAACCAAACCAAGTACCAAGCACTTGAAAGGACCACCTCTGATTTTCTGTCTCTAAATCATAATCGTTATATGGGCAGAATATCCGTAACTTAACACGTGTCAATTATTGAGTGGCAGCAGATGCTTTCATCTTCCATAAACAATTCTCTGCGATAAAAAATCTCAGCCGTCTATTTTTGAACCAGCATATCATCTGATCTGCCGGCGTTTCTCGTCTACGTTACTTTCACCCACATTTGGCAACTTTTTATTATAATTATATGTTGACAATCATAATTTTAGAATGCGTTTGGTCGCGAAAAATTTATAAATTTTTAAAAAATTTTGATGATAGATATTCGTTTTTGTGTTTAGTTCAAAGTAATTTGATTATAAAATAAATATTAAAATTTTAATAATATTTAAAATCTTGAAATTAAAATTTTATCTTTTTTTATAATATTTAAATATTTTTGGGAGAAAAATTATCTTATTTTTTAATTTGATCTAAAAAAATGTGTCATACATCTATTATCTTTTTAAAAACAATTTAAAAAATCAATTTTAATTTTTTTAAAAAATTTATTTTATTTTTAATTTAATTTTAACATATGATAATTAAAATATTTGTAGGATGAAATGGCTTAATTCATATTAATTAAAGCATTTACTGAGAATACCTTAATTAATATCAATTAAAATATTTCATCCAGCAAATGTCTTATTTGATATCCAATTAAGCATATTTCTATAAACGTCTTAGCTGATATTTTCTTCAAAAGCATCAAATAAGACATTTTTTTAAATAAACGTTTTATTTGAACCATTCAAAAAGGGTATTTTTTTTTACAAATATTTTATTTGATAGATAATTTTTCATAATCTTTACAAAAGTAAATAAGACGTTTCTTTAAATAAATACTTTATTTGATTTTTTTAATATATTTAAAAATGCAAATAAAATGTTCAACTCTTCCAAACACCATAATTGATTTTTTCTAAATTTTAATATAATAATTATGACTTGATATATAGTTAAACACCATAATTGAATATATTTAATAAAAAAATTAAAATATTTTTTTTGTTAAAGATATCATTTATCCGTTTTATTAGAACAAAATGAAAAATTACTTACAATTTATCAAAAATTATGATAATTATAAATGAATTAATAAATTAAAATTCTCTTAACTAAATAAATGAATTTAATTACGAAATATCATAAAAATCAAATAAAATTTTGAATATCATTTTTGTTTTTTAAAATTTAAAATTTCACTAATCAAATGCTATCTTCTAATATAAATTACTTAGAATTAATTCATATTTTTGTAAATAATTAAGAAATATATAATTGATTATTTGATTTATTCATATACAAAAATTGCAAATTATAGATTTTCATCAAAATTTTATATAGTTGACTGCTTGATTAAACAATATACTTATATAAGATATATACTCCTTAAATTCTCTGACGCAGCCTAGCCTCTCCCTTTCTAGGACATCGTGTTCCCTTCTGATGTAGCATGATGTTTTTGTTCATTATGCAAGCCAAAAAAAAAAAAAAAAAGAAAAGAAAAGAAAAGAAAAATGCTGCGGCAGAACCTGCATCAAGTTTAATGCATGCAGAGAGCAAAGAAGTAACTAGCTACAATCATTATTGCCTAAATTTCATGTGTAGCTCATTATAATGACAAGAGTTATAATTGTATGGCCTTTATAGTCCCTGCACAGAGATAAATATGATGGGTTCTCAGCGCTCCTCAATCAAAAGAAATTTTTTGGATACTTAAAATTTGAATTTAAATAAAAAAGCAAATAGCAGTATGATACTTAAAATCCGATAAGATCATATTTAATGTATACTATAATAGATAAAATATGATCATAATTATTATATATTTTATTTTATATTTAAAAAAAAATAAAATTACAAAGAGAATTATTTTTTTAATTTAGATGATTTAATTTATTTAAAATAAAAAATTATTTTAATTTATAAAATTAAAATTATATATTTTATTATATTTTAAAAAATTATATCAATAATTTAAATTATATAAATTTTTATAAAAAATAATTTTAATCAGTAAATAAAATTATTTTATTTTAATTTATATATATTTATCAATTACAAAATAAAATAATATTATTTAATATAATTTTATCTTATCTTATCATAATTTTATATATCAAATATATTTAAAAATATAATCTATACATATTTAGTTATGGTGGCTTAGACCGCACTGTTCAAAAAGATTTCTACTAACGTCATTATTGCATACATCAGAAACTCGAGTTCTCACAAAAGCTAAATTAATTAGAATAATTCCTGTCGAGATTTTCTTTTTGTTATAGTGCTTCCTAGAGTTCATTTACCACCAGACATAATATATGGTACGTAGCATTCCAAACAAAACGCAACATGATAGGGTTATTGCCCAATGAAGATCATCATCCCAACTTCTAAAAGTCTTGTTAACAGGAGATGTTTGAAGCACCCTCAGCCAAATCCATCTAAAGAAATCACAAGCAAAAAAGTGGTGATCCCTTCATTTAATTATACCAATGGGGGCAATAAATATTATAAGTCTTATTTAGTTTTGAGTTTTTAATTTTAATTTTTATTTGATCAGTTTTAATAAAAAGAATTTAAATATTTAATTTAATCTTATTCATAACATATACTTGTCGGTTTGTTAAATATTAAGGGTTAATTTAATATTGTTGTTATTTTTGGAAAAAATTTGGAATAAAAAAAGTATGTTTAAAAAGTGTGATAAAAAATATAATTAAAAATTTTAAGAATTTAATATTAATGTGAAAAAGTGTTGAATAATTGAAATGTGAAAATAATAAGATATTAAAAATATAAAATAATATAATAATTTTTCACGCCAAAAGCACATTTACACCAGAAAAATACTTTAAATAATACACTTAATTAAATTGGTCACCTAAGTTTTATAATTTTTTTTTTTTTAATTTTATGAGTTAGAGTCACTTTGCCAATTAATTAATTATTCAATAAGGCAAGAAAAAAAAATAAAGCAGATGATTGAGAATATTAAGATGAAGAGAGGAATTAATTTATAATGGCGTAAAAGGTGCAGAGATGAGGAAATGAATGACAGGTCATATACAATGTTAGCATGGCATGGCATGCATGCATTATGCATGCAAGCAGCGTGATCAGGTTTAGGCTGTAGATATGTTTAGGATTTTAGGAAGTTGGGGGTTGGGGGGATTTGGCTTTTGGATCAGGTTTTTGTTAAGGTGTTGATTATTTTTCCGCAAGCTGAGTTTAGTACGCAGACTTTTTGGTGAAAGGAGACTGCAGGTGGTAAGGAGATACTCAAAAAAAAAAAAAAAAAGGGTTTAGAGAGTGGGATGACAGCTTGTTCAGCGCTCAGGAGACGTCCGAGACAACTCTGAGTTAGCAGTGCCTCAAGTACGTACCTTGTCAAGCTGTGATCCTAATTGATTATATTTTATAAATTTTAATTAATTAAAATAATCTAGGTTTAAGTTTACTTCATATCTTTTGTTCAGATCATCATATTTTTTTAATCGACTTTTTATTGTTAATTTATACTCCCTAGTTTAAAGTTCGCGGAATGTTTGAGGGGAGGGGTTGAGTAGTGTATAATTACATCCATCTGTCCGAATTCCAACTTAGCTCAATCTAATTTGTCAGTAACAGAGACTTGAAAGACTTGGATGCAGACCCTTTCATCTGCAACAGCAACTGCCATAAGCCCACTTGATTAATTTACTTAAATATTCTAGCTAGCGAGCTGACGTGCATCCTCATAATCGGGTAAATGTATGTTGTATATAACTAAAACTAGACTTTGTTGCCAGTCTTCTAGTAAAGTTGTTCTTCCCTGGAGCTATGAAGTGAGGGGGTTTTATTTTACACTTTAGAATGGCAATGGCACGTGATATAGTTACGTCACAACATTTATCCAGGCCTAACCAATTGTTGGCGTCTCAAACTCAAAGTGGGTGATGAGGTTGCGATATTGGAAGCCAAGCCAACGATGAGGCGCTATAGCTATATATATATATACGGATGTGAACGATTAATTAAACGAGAGAATTTCTTGTCACCATAAAAAATGTCTGTGTCTAGATTTTTAAAGGGAAATGACGACTTGCCACGTAAGATTCAGAAGAATTTTCGACCTCAAGAGCCAGGGATCAATAAAAGCACCTAGCAAATTGGAGCACTTTTCACTTTCCATTACGACTGCATCCGGACCAGTTTGGATTTGCTCCGTGCAATGATATATTTCTTGCACCCGGCCACAATATATAGCTTCATCTCCATATCCTCCGTGCATGGTGATTTTTTTTGGGTTTTTTCTTTTAATAAAGAAAATAATTTGAACTCGTCTAGAGAGAAGCGATAATATTGCAAGAATGTCTAGCTTAAATTGAAAAATTTTAATTTATATTTTCTCAAGAGAGAAATTATTCCATAAACACTTTTTACTCATGTTAGTTATAAATCTAATAAATGATGATATAAATTGATTTTTAAAAAAATTATGTGATTATCATGAATGGATTACTTCCCTAATTGGACATTTCAGTAATTAGCATTATGATAATTTTTATTTTTATTTAAAGGTTTCTATTTTTTTTAGTTCGTTTCAATTTAGTCACTCAAGACAAAAGAAAAGAAAATGATAGTCGTACTTGAACCATGCGTTATGTTAGAAAATTGTACAAATGAGTCAAAGAATTGTAATGATATAGCCAGCTAGCTAGCTTGATTGGATAAACATTAGTTAGAGGCATGAAGGTTAGTATTAATGGTACAATAGATGAAGATAGTTGTGGTGTTTACCTGTTTGGCGTAGCGTTCCCCAGAAGGGTTGATTTTATTACTTACTTTGTGCCAGGCAAAACATAAGTGTGTAGTATATATGCTAACAAAAGACAAGCAGCCCTTTTAAAGGCAAAGCAACATTCCAGTATTCTGAGTGATGATGAGTTCTACTACTGCAATCGCTGTCCATGAATGTCCTCTCAGACCTCTCTAGTCTCCGTCCAATTTTCACCATGCCATGGGCATGCTCTATCTATCCCTCTGTCTCTCTCACCAAATCTACACATGCACACCGCAGCTGAGAGACAGATATGGACACCACTCACATCTGCCTTAGCACTTTTTTTGACATTCTGAAAAGGTATCGGATCTCAGAGATTAGATGCCTCAAAATAACCGTGAAAGAAATGCAAGGAAGGAGTTATTTAGGATGATCCCTTTTTTTTTATTAATTTTCACATTGCCACAGAATTACAGGGCTAGAGCTCCCCCTTTTCTGAATTCCATGAGGGAGAGTGCGCGTGTGTGCTGCGCTAGCTGAATAGACAATTTGGTTATGGTTTGAAAAAAGAGAAAGGGGGGGGGGGGGGGTGTGAGGCATTGGGACCCTACAGGGCAATTTTGATACTGGTCTCATCGAAAGATTTTCTAGCTAGCTCGGCAAACAGTGCGAGAGACGAGTGGGGAAGCAGCAAATTTAACACGCTTAAATCAAAACTTTGATATGTTGTTAAAAGGACCTTTGGCTGTGACTGGCCGCTTTCACTACATAATAATTGTCAGATTTTGTCATAAGAATTAAAGGTTGTTTTGCAGTGATAATTGACATGCGCTGCACGTGATCCAGACAACAAGAGCAGAGTATTTCGCGATGTTTAATTATATTGCATGGCTAGGTTTTTACTAGACCTGTAGCGTTGCCCGAGCTTTTTTGGATCTCGAAAAGGAGCGTGTGATCAGGGAGAAAGAGAGGAGCATGGTTTGTTCTTGACTTGGTTAGGGTTTAAACTTTGAAATTTTTTTTGGCCGGAAACTTTGAAGTTATGTCGATCAGAATGTTTTTAATTACTCGAGCTAGCTTTTTATTGTTTGCATCTCTTTATCCCATTAAGAAAGTTATTTTTTCTTTTAGAATAAGAAAGATAAATGTAACTCTTTTCTATATATGAATATTATTGTAAGAGTTTATGTTCATAATTAATGTAAGAACAAAAGTACTATATTTTAGTGGGATCGAACATGAATCTTTTTATTAGAATTAAATTCTAGTATATCAAAATAAGTTAATATCAAACCAAGATTAATCAAATATGAATTTGATCGTCTTAAATCCAAATACATATGTTACTCCGAAATAGTAGTTAGCTCTTGAGATGTATATAGTTAATTGACATATTAAGCTATAGGCTACATTTAGTCATTGAGATATTATATTTATTTTTTATTTGATATTATCAGTAATTAAATTATAATAAATAAAATTAAAAATTTAATACTTTGTTAACAAATAATATGACTGTCAATATATATTTATGTTTTCTTTTCTTTAGCTAGGGTATTATATCTATATATTCTAAAATTGAGAATGATTTACACTAGAAAATTGATATTGACGTGGTGATACCTTTTCAATGATACAGCTGCATAATGGTTATTTATGTCACGAAAATAGAAAAATAGAAGAACCCTTCTTTAATTTTCTTTATATATATATATATATATTTTTTTTCATCTCAATTCGTTTTGCCGGAAGAGAGAAGGGTTAGATCATTCCCTTAAAAGAAAACAGGAAAAAAAAAAAAAAAAGGAGAAATCCGTATTCGACCAACTCCTAGAAAACAACTTCAGAATTAATGGACAAAAAAAACATAGGCGTGACAAGGACCCACCAATGTGTGGTATGGTTTTGTCTCTCATTAGGTGAAGATCTTAATTTTCTGGAAAAGAGAATTGAATCGGGATATGCTCATTGTACGAGCAAAAGATATCGGTATTTGCAGTCCGGCAGGGCAGGACAGGACGCCAGGGCGCCAGGGCGGGGGCAGCCGACGTCCATCATTGCCTTATCCTAAACATATACCGTCCTTACCTATGATCAGAAGTGACTGTCGTTGGCTTCTTTAATTTAGCATTATAGCAAACAGTTAAATTAAGCTTTGTAATAACTACAAAATTAGCATTTTGGCAATATATTTCTTCAACGGACCTGCTGAATAACACGTTGCATAAATTATTCAAGTTAAAGTTTAGATTAAAAACACTTGAAATGCTGAAGAACTATAAAAATATAACAAGGGTAATAAATGTGGGAATTTAAATTCCATGGTAGCGCGTAAGGGTCTGTGGGTACATTTCTCTCATCTGCTGGCTGTACAAAGCTGGTTGCTCTATTGATTCTATTTCCTCTGACAGAAAATCTCTTCCTGTCGCTAAAAATCTTGTTTCTAAGTTTTTTTTTCTGGTTGGCGTCTCCGCCCTTTTGTAAAGAACTGTATTATTTCAGCATCACACTTTCTTAAATATGACAGCTACATCAAGTGACAAATAATTTCAACGAGCCATTAATGGTTGAAATTGCTAATCCGATATCACAATTCTTTACCAAAATCAAATACCTCCTACTAGCAGAATTGCAGGGCATAAAGTGTATACTTTAGACTGTTGTTTTACGGCGTGAAAGCCTTGATATCCGGATTATAAGAAAAAAACAAAAGAGAGAAATGACAAGATTAGAAAGAAAACAAATCAGGTTCCATGAAATTTGCATACCGAGGGTATTTGTTTTTTTGTGGCGGGACAGTGCATTGAGAAGTCCTATAATTGAAAGGGATTTTTTTTATTGGAGACTCTTTTAATGAAAAAAAGAATTTAATGCCATAAAAAAGACAGATTTTTATTGAAAGATGCCGTAATTTAGAGAAGATATTAGTAAATAAAAGGGTTTGAATTTTAAATATGTTAGATAATTATAAATTAATTAAATTAAAATTTGAGTTTAAATTTAAAAAATTAAAAATAATACAACTGCATGAATATTTTACTTTAATTTTTTTATCATGATCATTCGATGATTATCTATTTTAAATGGGAATAAAAAGGAGATAGGGATGGGTGAAAAGTGAGATATTGGCACAAAAAGAGTTTTCCAAAAAAGGAAAAGTGGAAGTTGGGTTACATCGAAGAAGATCATGTTTAAGGCAAGTCATGCAATCTAAGATTTAGCTGCTCCCTTTCCGCAGTCTGAAGGGTGTTCACCGCCACAAAAGCTGACAAATCTAATATATATACTAGATAAAAATTAAAAACTACAATTTTTTTTTACAAAAGATGTTATTGTTTGAGAAAAAAATTTCAAAATTTAAGATTTTAATTTTAAATTTATTAAATATTATATCTTAAAAATTATTTATATGAATCAATTTAATTCTAGAACAAGCTCATATGAGGGTGCGATCATATCAAAATAAAACTGTAATCTTTTTCATGCTTTGGACTTGTTTATAACAACTATTATATCTAAACAATACATACAAAAGAATGTACTTGGTGAACAATTGAGGTTCAAGTTTAAAGAAGGCAATTTGGCTGACAAATATGATATGATCTATAGCATTTCTCTTCATATTAAACAAAGGAGTTCATGAAAAAAAAAAAAAAAAGAATATAAAATAGGTGAGAAATTAATTGAAAGTTGAAACTCAAAGATGAGGTTAGGGCAGGGAAGGGAGTTGAATGAAGGAGAAATGCGATACTGGACAGCTTCCTACCTTTTTCTGACTCAAGAGGATCAAATTACAACGCAACTTTTAGTCTCCATCTACCGACAGAAGCTCTCGTTCCTTAAAGACCCTACTAGACCCCTACGTGAGACAAGTCCATGTGACCCCATAAATCCTTGGTTTTGAAACCCTAACCCCATCCCCATTCCTTCAAAAATCTAATATCTGCAAAGATATGTCAACGGAAAGCCATTCTCAAAAAGGAGAAAAGAAAATAACAAAGACCAAAGCTGGAGGAACAACTTCTGAGAGCCGCCAGTGTAATCATTCTGAATGATAATCACAAGAACCAGAGAAAAAGTTCTTCAACTCCAGACTTCTAAAAGAAAATTAAACAACAATATAAGTAACCTCTATCTTCTTGCCCAAGAATCTGGATTCTTTATTACATGTTAAGCGGATATACGTAGATGCAGACCCTTAAACAGAAACAAAAAGAGAGGGAAAAGCTCTAAAAAGAAACATATAATTTCTACAACATCATTGAAATCTTCAATCCACATCATTCAAAACGACAACCCCATATCCGTTCGCTTTTTTTTTTTTTTTTTTTCCACTCATTCATTTCGCACGGAAATAGCCGAAGGCAATTACTCTGCTGTAATAGAGCCTTGAGCTGGCTAAGGCAGGTGTCCAATTATATTTTCCTTTCTTTAAAACATTTTTTAATGTTGATAGAAAGCTAAATTTGTTAATATCATATTAGATAATATTTTTATTTTTTTAAAATGTAATATATATTAGAATCAGTTGTTTTAACATTTTATTTAAAAATTTTTAATTTAATATAAATATATTTATAAATATATATATGAATTTGTACATTATAATACTATTAATAATTTATAAAATAAATACAAAATATCTTAAAAAATCAAATAAATAAATTTAAAATTATAAAAAATAATATCATAAATTTTTTATAATATTTTTATTTAATATCATTATATGATATTTAAATAAATATTTTTTATATAAATATTGAAGAAAAATAAAGAGATGAAAAACTAATTTTAATTTCATAATAGTTAAATTTTAGAATGAGAGCATAATTGCTTTATTAAAAGATACTGAAATACTTATCAATTTTGATTTGAAAAAAATAAAGTATAAAAAAAATTAATTATAATAAAAAATAGAAAAACTCAAATTTTAAGATTTATATTATTAATTTATTTTATTTTTATTGAGTTAAAAATGGTCTAAAAATAAAAAATAAATTAAAAATTATAAAATATATTTTATATTCATGCACTTATTGAAATAAGTTAATCTATTAAAATTAATCAAAATTAACAAAAATAATAGATTTTATTCAATACTAAATTTGATATAAAAAATTATTTTTAAATATATTATATTTTGATATAATTAAAATATATAAATCAATACGATAAGTATCGAAATAAAATTAATAATTATGGAAAAAGTATACATAGATATTTATTACTAACACTTTTGGATAATTTGATACAAATTTTTGGTTTTAACATACTCGTACTAAAACAAAAAACGAAAAGAGAGACTTAATAGTGAAATATTTCGATCAATATTTAAAACAAAATGCTTTTGGTTCGATGAAAATGGACTTAAAATTAAAGAGAGAGATAATAACGTCTTGAAAAGAAAAGTCTTCAACGCAAGAGGGTGGTCCGTAATACGTACCAATGTAGGAAGGTACCTCGAGATAGATGATGCATTTTTCAAGGAAAAAAAGCATTAGTAGTTCTGTTCCTCCGCATGCATCATGTTATCCGTTACGAATTGAAGACGATTTTAAAATATAAATTTTTACATTATTTTTAATTTATTAGATTTTTTTATGAAATAAAATTATAAAAGTTAATAAATTAAAATGAATAATATTTTATAAGTTATTATAAATTTATCTAAATTTGAAAAAAAATAAAAAAATTAATAATATTAAGATAAATTTTATTTTGATTTTTAATTGTTAAAACTTTTAATTGACTCTTTAATTATCAACTATTTTAGGTTATCCGTATGCCAAACCATTTAATTTGATTATAATTGTCAAGAAATGTCACGTGGATGACTCGTGCCATGCTGACTGTTGACATATTAAAAAGAGAACATATCCTTTAAAAAGGTTTTTTGTTTTTTTTCTCCCCTCTTATAATGAAAGCTTTCATCTTTCTTTTTCTTTCTTACAATTTTTTTTTTTTTTTTTAATATTGAAGTTGCAATCTCAGTTCCTCGACCAGAAATTGATTGAAAAATTTTTGCTTAAAGACAACCAAATCTAATGAAAGCCGTGGATGGATTTAGGATTGTGATCTAGTGGTTATGGTTGTGATTTTTCCTTGGATTTAGGTTGGTGTTTGGCAGTGATGATATCGACAAAATCTAAGGTATATTAAAGGTTTTTTTTATTTTTTTTCGAAATTACTTTTTTTAAAGTCTTACTCAATCACGTGCCATGTAAACTGATAACACATATAACATTCGTATCTTTCACGTGATATAAAATGATATTTATAACAAAAAAATAAAAATGATATATATTTTGATAATTAGGATCCAATTATATATTTTTTTTATAATTGAAGAACCAATTAATTTTTTTAAATTTAAAAACAAATAAAATTTGATACAAAATTTAAGGATATTGATGCTGTTATATTGAAATAGAAAATAATAATAGTACTTCTATTAAGTAATAAAATAAAATCCCTTTTTTAAAATTAATCAGTAATTATTATTAATAAATTAAACAAAAATATTACATTTGTAACAAATTAATATTCAATAAAAGAATTACAACGTTCTAATTTCCTAAAACCAAACGCTATCTAACTACCTAAGTCTCTCTAATTTAAAACCCTATTTTTGGAATTTTGTGTTTGTACAAAAAAAAAAAAAGGATGGAGAAAATGTTTGTTACAGTTACATTTTCAATCGTGTTTCAGCACTTATCATTTTAAAAAATCACGTCACCCTACTTTTTGGGTAAATCATATTATGAAAAAATAAAAAAACATTCTTTTGTTTTTGTTTTTGTGAGGCTTTTTTTTTAGTTTAGACGTTTTGTCATTTATGATTCATATGTCCAAAACTAAGTTTTAAATCAAAATCTAAATCTGGTGTCATTTTAACCAAATCTTTTTCAATTTTAAATACAATAATTTACTTTATAGTTGCCTCTTGAAACACTAAAGTAGTAATGTTGTTCTTATATAACTGATTGAATCGAACACCCATTTATAAACACAAAATTTGGACTTAGACATGTTAGTTATGTTTTATTTTTTCTTTAATTATGAAATAATTAAATTAAAAGTATTATCAATATTATATTTTTAAAAATAAAAAAATTGTTTTATATATATTTTTGTGCTTGCTTTTATGTACTTTGCTTATATTTTGATTAAGTAATTTACTAATTTATGCTTTGGAACTTTAAATTTAGATTTTTTTTAAAAATTTGGACTTAGACATGTTAATTATGCTCATTTTATTTTTATTATTATGAAAAAAATAAATTAAAATCATTATATAAAAAAATAGTAAGATGATATATTTTGTAAAAATTAATATAATATAAGAATATTTTAATTTTATGAAATATTTCAGAACAAATTAACACGTGTGCAAAAGTCAGCTTAAAGTGGGCAGTTATGAGTAGAGCGTGACGTTATAAAATAGCAAGTGTTAGAGTGCGGCTGGCGTCCCCTAAAATGGGTCAGTTTCTATCGCTCTCACCCTACCTTCTATTCATTTATTTTCTATAAATATAGGCGGATTATACTGAGCTCCACTACAATCCATATTGCCGGTGCTAAGCCCCAGACCCTGAGCCCTGACCCCAGAAACCCTCACAGAAAGGAGTCTTTTAACCAAATGGAAGAAGCATTTAGGAGACTAAATGGCATCACTCATGTGCCTGAGCCTGACCAACGGGATTTCATCACCGACAATATTAAGAATTGCCCCCCCTTAACCACAATCACCACCGCCGTTACCGCCACGACAGCCACCGTCACAACAACAACAAACAAAAGGTTAATCAAAGAAAATGGTGGCCCTGGTGGGACCATTAGGTACCGTGGGGTCCGCCGCAGGCCATGGGGTCGTTACGCTGCTGAGATACGAGACCCACAGTCTAAGGAGAGGCGGTGGCTTGGCACTTTCGACACGGCCGAGGAGGCTGCTTGCGCCTATGACTGTGCAGCTCGAGCTATGCGTGGCATCAAGGCTCGAACCAATTTTGTTTACCCTGCGACTGAGTCTCACTCCACCAATGACCATTTTCTCCCTCCGTTCAACTTCTCTAATCCAGCACAGCCATCCGTAAGGGATCTTAACAGCACTCGTCATCAGTTTGGGCACTCTTCAAGTCGGCCATCCTTTGCTAAATCCCACGTGGGGAACTTCTCTGGTGGGTCTGTGCCTCAAAGAAATGCTTCTTTGAACATGCTTTTATTACGTGACATCTTGAATTCGTCTTCAAATTCATCTCTCCAGGCGCCTCCTCAGTCTCTGGTTGATCAGTTTCCATTCATCAATGGAACATCTTCTGCTTCTTCTTCTTCATTATCTTGTACTTTCTCAACTCCAAGCGTTTTGCCTCGTGGTACTTGGTTGAATTCCTCAACCAACGCTATACGGACAAACGACAACATCACTGGTTCTTTCTTTGGCTCTACTATGACCCTTCCTCTCAAGGAAAACAATTCAAGTCATACCACAGGCGTGGCTGCCATGTCAAATTGTCAAGCTGATGATATGGAATTCTTTCCGCAGGAGCCTTCTGATTCTGGCTTGTTGCAGGACATAATTCAAGGGTTCTTGCCAAAACCCATCTCAAAGAAATCAGATGATTGTAGTAGAATCCCAAACTGCTCTCAATATTCCATCCTTTCTCCTGTAACTGAAATGTCATTCGGTCAGTCCCTGAATGGGTTGAAGGAGAATAAAAACGAGCATGTAGGTTTTTATATTGATTATCATCAGGGTGTTCCTCAGCAGTTTGAGAGTTTCAATGGGATTACAGGTTCTCAAGTGGTGCCATACGCTAATGAGATACCAGTGAACCATCTACAGCTGGGTCAAGACTGCATGTTGGATGATATCTTTCAGTACCCAGATTTCATGGATGCCTCAGCAGCTAGCGTTCAAAATGCTTAAGCCCATCGCAATGCATGTTGAAACCCCAGCATGAGGTGAAAATCAACAGACAAAGTTGTGGGTCTCTTTTGTCAACAAAACTAGATGTTGAATTTAGGGTTTTTGCTGTCAACTTCAAGTCATTGGGTACTTTAATGGAGATTAAAATCACCGTTTTACTAATTAGATATGATAATCATATTTACTAGTTACTGCTAGTTTTATAACATGTGTAATCCTTCCAACAACTACGTAATCTTCCTTTTTTTTTTTTTTTTCATTTACATATAAATAATGTTACAAACTGTCCTGAATTATAATGAAATAAAATATAATATTACGAATAATTTTTGAATTATAATAAAATATTTAATATAATATTTAAATTTAAAAAGTTTTTAATATGTATTTAAATTATAAATTTATTAATTAATATGATATTAATTTTTAATATGATATTAATTTAAATTATGATATGTAAAAAAAAATAATTCTTCAATGACATAAATTAATAAATTTATTATTCAAATATCATATTAAATATTTTATAATAATTTATAATATTAACTCACACACACGTGTATATATATATATATATATATATATATATATATATATATATGTCTTCTGCTTTGGCATTGGAAACAATAAAAAAGAAAAAAAAAAGTAAACGTTTCCTCTTTAGTGGAAGCAAGTTCTGCATCACGATGTTTTTCAATCTGGTTGATAGCTTAATTTTCGTTGACCTCGGAACTCAATAGTCAGTATTTGTCCTGCGTTTGGGTTCTGCGTTGTCGTTTTAACAATAAAAAGGCATTGGTTAAGGAGATGAGTGGTTATTGTTTTCTTTTGTTTCCTTCTATGAGTTTCGCAAACCGAAGCATGAAAATCAAAAGTATAAAACTAAAATGGGCTAATGGAAGCCTTGCTTTTTTTTTTTTCTTGTAAGTTGTGTGTCCGGTGAAGAACAATCTCTGGAATAATAAGACAAAGGAAAGTCCGCGGGGTCATGATCCTGCTCTTCTACTACGAACGATTCATGTTCCGTTTGTACCGAGCTCTGACGTGAGTATGTTTCCGAAAGGGTAGGAAATTAAAAAAGAGTAGTTAGAAATAAAGGCAAGGTATGTGTAAGCATTTTAACGCACAAGTAAAAATCAAAATAAAAGATATAGGAAGAAAAAAGAAAAAATGGCTTCTCCTGATGATGATGTCTGAATGTCTATATTTATAAATGAGAGGCAAATGACCAATGAAAGACAATAATGACTTAATCTAATTGATGTGACATTAAATATGTCAAATCAAATTGATGCAAATGTATAAATTATTCATGACTGTTTACTAAGAGCTCTTAATGATAAAAAATATTATTTTACCTTTGGACCACTAAATAACTTTAACATTTTATCTCCTTATTAAGTAGTTTGAGTATCAGGGTGTGTGATTAGTTTGTTTCGTATAGGTCGACTAGATTAAAGGAAACCACGTGGAATCAGACCTCTTATAGCCAAAGTCAGCGTGAAGGTTAGCAAAGACAATTTGCCTTTTATTATAACCCAAGGTGATGTGACCTAAGTCAACCAGGTGTGAATCTGACCTCGTACATGCACTTTGGGTTGAATGCATAGTTTTTTTGGAAGTTGCCAAAGTGTCATTTATTCGGGATGATCCAAAATCATGATTAGAGTTTATTTGGTTGAATTGAGATTTAAATATATTTTTTTTCAAAAGTTTGAATTTGGATCTTTGTTTTGAATTTTGGGGACCATCGATTCACCAAGCAAGTTCAACTTGAGGAACCGTCTGATCTGGCTAGTCTGACCAGGTTGAATGGTTGAGGACACATTAAAAGAGGAAAGAAGTAGTTTGGGTAGCAAAATCCAGAATAGGAAAAACAAAAAGTCATCTTTTAATGGAGCTCTAACACTTGGTGCAATCTGGGCTATCAATCTGATATGAGGCACGACTATATAAAGGGATGTTGGGTCTTTCATTTGTCACCTTTTTGCTTTTTGCTCACTACGACGTCGTTTGGTGCAGGTATAAAAGCTAAGCCCCTCAACTTTTATTCAGATGCCTTCGGTCCTTTCTTTTTAGTTGAATTTTCTGTACATTCTCTAAAAAAACCAAGAACAAGCCACCGAAAACTAGGCAACTTGTCGATTTCTAAAAAAAGTCATTAGAATTCAATCAAAAAATTCAAACTCCACTAGAAAATTCAATAAAAAATTCAAATATTCAACCCAAACCAAGATTTTTCAAAAAATTTCCAGATTCTTCAAAAATTTTTCAAAAATTCAACCTTGATCTAAGAAACTCAAAATCTCAATCCAAATACTTCAGACCAAAAACCAGAAATCCAAACTCTTCTCAATCACCAGAACCTTGAATCCAGAAACTTCAAAACCTAGAATCCTTAAACTTAGAAATTCAAAACCCAGAGATTTCCTCCTTAAAAATCATCTAGTCTTTTCTCTAGAAATTCATTCCTCCTTTCTCTAAAAATTAACTTGTGCCTTTATCTGCAATATTGTGTCCAATTTATAGCCAGTATTCAGTAGAAATTTTAGGGTTCAAACAAAATCAATCCAGGCTTGAATCTTGAGATTGGATTATACCCGAACAAAACCAATCTAGGCTTGAATCCTATGATTGAATTTTATCAAACGTAAATTAGGCTTGAGTTTTGCAAGTTGGTTTGATTGATCCATTTTTAAATTAAAAGCAAATTCGATTTCCTTTCCATTTTGCTAACACAGATTAATAAAAATGGAAATAACAATATAATATAATATAATATAATAATAGTAATAGTAATAGTATCAATAACAATAAAAATAATAATAATACTAACAACAAAAATAATAATAGTAGTAGTAATAATAATAATACACATAAAAATTAACATCAGTTACCCCGAACACAAATGAGTGTTTACAATTACCTTTTGAGTTACATAAATAATATCATATTTTGAAAATATAACTTGCCATCTTGTTATTTTCCCTATTAATGAAGGCTTCTCAAAGACATACTTGATGGGATCCAAATTTGTTATGAGCTAGGTAATGTGATAAAGCATGTATTGTCTAAGCCTTTGAGTTGTCTAGGCCAGCACACAATATATCTTTTCCAATGGTGAATACTTGGACTTATAATCAATGAACTTTGTGCTTAAGTAGTATATCGCTCTTTCTTTCTTGTTGGTTTCATCTCTTTGCCCCAGTACACATCCTATTGAATTTTCATGTATTGTCAAATACAAAATTAGAGGCTTTCCTAAAACTAGTGATACCAACACATATGGATTTGACAAATAGTCTTTGATTTTATCAAAAACTTCTTGACATTCATCGTTCCATTCTCATGGATCATGTTTTTTAAAAAGCTTGAAAATGGGATTGCACTTGTAAGTGAGTTGAGAAATGAAATGAGTAATATAGTTCAATCTTCTCAAAAAATCTCATAATTTTTTTGAAGTATGAGGAGGAAATAATTTCTAAATGGCATGCATCTTATCCGGATCCACTTCAATTCATCTTTCACTAACCATAAAGTTTAACAGTTTTTCCAATTTAGCATCGAATGTACACTTGGTAGGATTCAATTTTAGTTGAAATTTTCTCAACCTATCAAACAACTTTTTGAGATTGAATACATGATCCTCTCTTTCATGAAACTCTATAATCATATCACCACATATACTTTTATCTTTTTATATATCATGTCATGAAAAAGAGTTACCATTGCTTTTTGGTAAGTAGCACCAGCATTTTTTAATCCAAATAGCATAATTTTATAGCAGAATGTGCTTCACTTGGTTACAAACGTTGTTTTCTCCATATCATCTCGAGCCATCTTAATTTGATTGTAGCCAGAAAAACTAACTATAAAGGAAATATGGAATGCCGAGCTATGTTATCCATTAAAGTATCGATATAGGGCAAAGAAAAGTGATTCTTAAGACTTGCCTTAGTCAAATCTCGATAATTAACATATATTCTAACTTTTTCATCTTTCTTGGAAACTAGCACTATGTTGACTATCCAATCGGGTTAGTTTTCCACTTTTAAAAATCTAATATCAAATTGCTTCTTCACTTTCTCTTTTATTTTCAATAGCATTTCTGGTTACATACGCCTTAATTTTTGTTGTACTGGCTTGTATTTCGATTTCTAAGGTAATTTGTACTTTATAATATCAGTATTGAGTCCTGGGATATATTAATAAGACTATGCAAACACATCTGCAAATTTTTAGAGCAATTCTTCTATCCTTTGCCTATCTGCTGGTAGAAAGGATACACCAACCTTAACTTTTCTTTTATTTTCATCATTTCTCAAATTTATTAATTTAGTAACCTCTTGATGGAGCTCAATTAGCCTATCTTCGTGTTCTATTAGTTTCAACAAATCAGGAGACATATTGTAATCATCTGAATCCTCTTCATTATCAAGTTCATCAACATAAATTAGTTTTCGAATTCAAATCTAAGATTATTGTCATGATTATCTTCATATTCATTATTTGGAAACTTGCAAATGGGTGAGATCACGAGAGTATTGGCATACAACACTGGTATAGCAAACAAATAAAAATGAAATAATAAAGGAAAATGAAAATAATATAAGAAATATGTATGCATTTTTTAAGTTTTTTATTAAAAGGACAAACTTAAAACACAATAAAAAAGATCTCTTAATTTTTATGGAATAAATAATTAGGGATTTAAAGTTTCACAACTCATTACTTTTCAAAAAGTTGTAAAGATAACAAGCAGCTTTATGACTTTTCAATTTTTTAACTCAAAATCTGGAGGACAATGGTGCATAAATAGATTTTCATCTTGGCTTTTCTTTTCTTCCTTATCTATCACCTGAATGGCTTGCTCTGAAAAAGCTTTCAAAAATTCTCTATTTGGGATTTTAAGTAAAATTGGATAAATATATTTTCACGATCGAAAAGAATCATAAAGATAAGAAATGACCGTTGGTCTAATTTTGGCTTATATCCTTTGAGATTAGCCATTCTTTTTTCTTTTTTTGTATTCATCATTTTAATTATGTCCCCTCTTGTTGGCTTATATCCCAAGCCGAATATATTTTTCTTATCATATATTATCGATGGCTCTATGATTCCTTACAGATTCTTCTCAAGTCTGGTTCTAGGTTACCATCCAATTTTGGTAAGTTATTTATGACCATCTGAGTAGTAAAAGATAAGTGCAGTGAATATAGTTTAGACCTTTTAACCACATATGATGCATCGACAATCTTAAAAAATCTATAAAAGCATTCCAAAGCTTCATTTCAAAAGATATATTGCTAGTGGCTTCATGATTCCTAGCAGATTCTTCTCAAGTTTGATTTTAGGTTACCATTTCATTTTTGATAAGTTGCTTAATGACTATTTAAGTAATAGAAAACAAGTGAGATAAATACAATTTAGACCTTTCAGTCATATATGTAGCATTGGTAATCTCAAAAGATCTATAAGAGTAGTCTAAAGCTTTATCTATAGCTTTTATATAAGAGGTATTCATAGGTTGAGTTATTAGTAAATCTTCTTATCTTACTATACATGTTAGCTTTCTATTAACAATGAAATTAACTTTTTAGTGTAGCAAAGATGGAACAGTACTTGCTATATGCATCCATGACCTATCCAACAAGTAGTTATATAAGGGCGAGATATCCATAACTTAAAATTTCACATTAAAAGTGCAATGGTCAATCTTCATTGGCATTTCTATGTCTCCTAACACCTTTGTTATGTTTCATCGAAAGCCCGAACAACCATTTGACTAGGCTTTATGTAAGATACATCAATACGTAATCTTGCCAACATAATTATAGGCATGACATTAATTGAAAAAACATTGTCAATTAGAACCTTAGCTACTATATTACTCTTGCACTTAACAATAATTTGAAAAGCCTTGGTACTTTTTCGACCTTTTGGAAGAATACTTTTATCACTGAAAAAAATATAGTTTGAGACCACCAGATTACTAACAAGCTATTCATATACTTAGTAGATATATTATGGGATACACATGCTTGATTCAACACCTTTAGTCAAGCATTGTGGTGGGATTTTGAACTTAGCAAGAGTGACAATAGTGAAATTCTAGCTGACATCTTATTCAACTCTTCTAGCACATTATACGTATTATGTTTTATCAACTTTAAAAATTTACATGTTTTGTTTTCAGTTACTAGCTTTTGGTGTTCTTTATTAGGGACTACTACAGGGCTACCTGAGTTCCCTTTTCCTCTTCGACTTAGCTTTTTTTTTCCTAGTTTTCTTCAGTATTTTTTGAGTGTAACATTGCCCACTCCAGGTTATACCTCATATGCTTATTATGTTTGTAGTATCCGAGTTGATCATAGTATCAAAATCATATTTTCATAGTATTACTTTATCATTTTGATATGAAAAAGGGCTAGGGACTTTAATAGTTACTACTAGTCAAGAGACATGCATTTCTAGCATTAGGATTGGCTTCTCATCATAATATATGGTCATAGGTCTCTGCATGAATTTTATCGATGCATCAATGGTAGCCATTTCAGCTTTTGTCAAATCTTATTTTTCTTTATAGAATTCTATCTGACCTATGTCCATCAATTTTTATATCTTCTGACGAAATTGATTACAATTCTTAATAGAATGGCCCATAACACCCATATGATAATCATAATTCTCAGTTGATTTAATCATCCCATGGTAATTGTAAGGCTTTGTTGGTTTCAACATATCTATTTTAACTAAAGCTTCAAAAATTTTAGCCATCTAAGTTTTTACTTTATCCATCTTTTTTTCAATGTAGCATTCCTGGCCATCAATTACATCATTTATTATTGGTCTAGTATGATGTGGTAGAGGATTTTCATTAACATTTAAGGTCCCTCGTTGGTTGGTGTCAAAGTTTAACACTTATTCTTTGATTAACTCTTGCACCTTCCACTTTAAAGCAATACAGTTCTTCGTAGAATGGACTATATTTCTATAAAAACAATCACAATATGCATTAAGATCATACCTTTTAGTATACATAAATTTTAATGGTTCTCAAAGAACGGGTGCTGGCAAATGATTTTTTACAAGCTAAGGGAATAAGTCGATGGATGTCATAAGAATAGGGTCAAAAGTAGTTTTTTCTTGGGTTTTTTTAAAGGCGTTTGGACCACTACCTTGGTTGAGTCTCCATTTTGGTCTAATGGGTGTAGCAAGATTATTATACATATAGGTAGGTGTTTAAAAGGATGGCTAAAAAGGGGGTAGATAAGCTGATTGTTGAACTAGTTGATATGGATTAAGGATGGATGTCACATTGTTTATAGAAAAGTAATGTGTTTGCTACATTGGTGCGAGGTATAAGGTAAATCTCTTGATCTATTGCCCCACATAATTCACAGTTTGTGCTTCACTTTTTTTTAGGCGCTTCACTTTTTTTGTACCACTTGTCTCTATTGTGTCTAACTTACCATTTTTTATGGTGTTTTCAATCATCTCACATGAGATTACCATGTTTGCAAAATTCTTGATTATATTTCTTATTAGCCTTTCATAATATGGTGCTTTCAGGGAATTGACAAACAGAACAATTGTTTTTTTTTTAGTAAAAAAAAGTTATACTTGTGCAGCCACATCTTTCACCTTTGCACATATTCTTTGAAGCTTTCAATTACTTTTTTTTAATCCCTGTAAAGACAAGAAATCTAGAGTTAGATCTATAACATGCTGGTATTAAGGAAATAATGCCTTCATAAGCTCTTTCTTATAATGGATATGAGTCTTATCTAATTGAACGTAACATCTAGTTGTGAAATTCGTAAGGCTATTCTAGAATATGCATTAATAGCTTTTCATTATAAGCATGCGTAACCTTTTTTTGACAATACATGGTCACATGAGTTATCAGGCATTTTGTACCATCATACATTTCAAAGTTAGGAACTTTTAATTTAGGTAGGATAACCACGTTCGGATCCAAACAAAGCTCAGCTGTGTCTATAGAGCCATAAAAATCCATTCTTTCTATAGCTCTAAGTTTTTTTCTAGCAATTTCATCTTTTGTTGTGAACTTGAGTCATCTACTATATTAGGTGCTTTCATTCTTTGCCTTTTTATCTCTTTAGGATCATCCAAATATGGCACCTGAATTGGATTCGAAGATTTCATTCTTAAGGTAAGAATAACTTGCCTTTAAAATTGAGTAGGTCCAACTATTATAGGCATACTAGGATAAACATACAGGTACCTTCCAATAAATGGCTTTGCTTTTGGTTGTACTCCTTGATAGGTTTGAGGTCAATTTGGAGTAAAACTTGATGGATATGGGGGATTTTTATCATCTTGTTATTAGTGACATTATTAAGCAACTTTTTTTGTAACCACTTTCTATCTTTTATCCATTTTTCTCACCATTTCTATAATCGTATTAAGCTGTTCTTTTATCTCATTTTGTGCTTTTTTGATCTTATCCATCCGACTGACTTATTCTTTTTCCATGGCTCTAACTCATGAGTGAGTATTGTGGTGGACAAGTTGACTTGAAGTTTTAGAAGATCAAGCTATCCTTGAACCTTTGTTACCACAATTTCAAAATTAGGTGTTGTATTATTATTTTTTTGGTGCCATAAAAAATGACGTCTAGATGTATGTTCTATGTGCAAAAAAAATCATCCCATTGTTTTGGAAAAGTTTTAACAAGAAACCAAAACATGCTTGTAAAACTAAGTGGCTTGCATGAATGTATAATGAGATACTTGCCACATAGCAAATGTTAACAAAAGGATTCTCTATTAACGATTGTCTTATATAAGACTTGAAATTACATTTATGAAGAGTTTTAGCATCTATAGTTTCCAAAGGAAATCCTTGATCTGTTGATGCTAGTCTTGCACCTCATCTAAGAAGTTTCGTAGATGCTGTTGTTGTTTTCCTATTGGATGCATTCTTGATTTTAGTTCTTTCACCTTTTCCTCTATTTCTGTCACTTTACAAATGACTTTACTGATTTGTTCAAATAGATGTTTCAAATGCTCTTGTTTTGTCAAGAACGCTAGTCTCCATCTTTTACCCGTATCCCTAAACTGAGCATATACTTGAAGCTGCCTACATTCATTAACCAAATTTTCCATCAACATTTGTTAGGAATATAACTATTCTCCTAATTCATTAATAGAAGCATGGAGCGAATCATTCTTTCCTCTATCTTTGTAACATTCCCTTTTTTACTTTTGTTTCTTGATTTGTGACCGTCTGATTTCTTTTTAAAAATACCCTAGCTCAGTAATAGTAAATGAAAGTGTATGGCTTGAATCTTCAAACATTTCTTTCCACCTATCTTGCGCCTAACCAATCTTTTGGATCTCACTGTTTCATCTCTTTAAATCATCTTTTAATTTCCCCATCTCTTGACAAAATCTTTTATTCTCACTTTTTAATTCATCCCTTTCTTTTTAGAGTTTCTATTTAGCAATTTCCACATCTAGCAAAGGATCTTGTGGCGTAGGTTCAACTGGGCCATCAAAAAATTCATCTGAAAAGAGATAGTGTCTTTGGCTCGCCTAGTGTGCCAAACAAAATACTATGGAGTGATATCATCTGTGCATCTCTTTTTGTGCACCCAAACAGTTTGCTTCTAGACTTTGGTGATATCTCCATCTTATTTAGAGTACCTATATCAATATATGAAAATTTTAATTGGCTAAGCCCATGTGTTATCGGGATAAATTGTTCATAGCCCAATTGCCTTTGCACCATTATCGGTGTATAATTGATAGTACCCCACAAACCTAAAAGAAGGAACCAAGATTAATTCTTGGAATTGAATAACACTAAGTCATATGGTATCCACGGTACTCTCCAAACAACATCTTGACTTGTAAACTTGCATAAAGTTAAGATTCCTTCATTTTTTAACTTTGGCTCCGTTCATTTACTTTCATAAAACTCTTCGATAGGTATGCTGGTGATAAAGTAAGGTTTACGAAATTTAGCCTCTTTGCATTCAAATTTTCATCCAAATATACAACAATTGTAAACATTCGATGAAATGCCCATCACCTTTCCACCGACAATGACTCAAAGACAAAGACCTAGACCTAACAATTCAATTTTCATGTCATATTTTCTATCTTGTTTGACACGTGTAATAACATGAATTATTAAAATACAAGCATGACATGAATTATAAAACGTGTTTAAATCTCAAGCATGAATATGGCGCGTTTAATATATGTATTACACATAATACGACATAAATAAATATGATAAGCACGGATATTCATAAATAGACACAACCAGCACGGATATTCATAAATAGACACAACCAACACGGATATACCAAATAGACCAACTAACATGAATACAAAAACATGACTAAAATAATAAATAACTATAAACTATCCATCATTTGCAACTTAATAAATTTGGCATATTAATATTATAAAAAAGCACTTACATATTAAAAAATAAAAAATTTAATACTCATTCAATGTGTATTTAATATATATGTTTAAATTTTAATTTATATTACATAAGTATATTAATTTTTAGTATTAAATTCAAAAAGATAAACTATTAAAGTTTAAAGAATAAAATAATAATGTATGGGAATAATATTAATATTTATATTGTATTTATATTATTAATATAAAAAATAATTTTATAATAATTATTAAGTAAGTATCATAAATAATTATTTAAAATATATTTAAATGATATTAAATAGCTAATTAAGTATCATAATTAAAAGATTAAAAATTAAAATAATCTTTATATGTTTATATTAAATTAAAATAAATATAAAAAATATGTTAAACATGTATTCGTATGATAAGATTAAATTAAACATGTTATTTATATCGTCATATGTTTAGATGTGTCAATGACACAAATTATGTCATCAAAATTTGTATTGACACGAATAACACAAAACACATTTTTTTAAAATACATATACGATTTTTTCATGTCTTTTTCAGGTTGTATCGCCATCTAGTATTTGAAATTGCCAGGTTTACAAAGATTGAATGGTTTTAACTAAAATTACCTGTGCCACATTTATTTGATGTTCCACTTGGTTAAAGAAATCTACCATCGCAGCTTCGATGTGTCCTAAGAATTTAGGAAATATCACCATCCTATAAAAAGCTAGAGCCATCATGCTTATTCCTTGATCATCTTCCAAGCACTCAAAAAGGTGATCTCGTGAAAAATTCCAAGGATATAAGTACCTTCACTTTTTAACTTCACACATTTGTCAACCTCTTGTATACTAATCCCCATTATGCTGGTGAGCTTTTTGTGATATTATGACTTTTTATTATTCCAATAGATCTTATCTAGGTTTAAATGGCTGAGTAAAGCAAAATCAAATACTCCTCAATTATTGGTACCATATTCATTTTGTTAAAAACGAAGCATCAATGTGAGGGATCCCAAAATTGCATTATGGCTCAAACCAAATTACTGTTGACAACCACTGAAAGGAGTAATGCCAAATCCCATACTTCTTGCGAAAAGCCTCTTATCTTGTTTCACTCTAATGCTCTTAAATGCTAGTTAACTAGGTGAAATCATTTTGTCTAAAATCGAGATGGATCTTTTCAGGAAGAGTCGACACATGATCTCTTGGCAAACAATCTCTTCTTTGCGTTGGGTGTCTTTGGATCTGACTTTTAAACTTTAGAAGTCTCATATTGTGTAGGTGTAGTCCTGGCTTATAATAAACTCTCAATGGAAGCAAGTGAAATCACCTTATTGACAATTGCTATGTAGCAAATACCTCCATACATGAAGATAAATAGATGTAAATGCATGAAAATGAAATGGATTAAACAAAACAATGCAAATTATAATGTCAAATTTTATTATTAAGGGGTGCGCCTTCATGTGTCCTAGTTTAGGTCTTAGCTCTACACAATAGATTGGCATGACTCTATCTTAAAACGAGTTCCTTAGGTTTTTTATATATTGGGCTTGGATATTAAACAGGCTAAAAGGCTCTTAGATTGTTCCTGATTATCATCCATGTTAGACTAGTAAGGCTCCAATCCTTACGCATTATAGGTTACAAATAGAAATGGTTCAATTTGAATAGAATTATTTCGTTAGCCTGTGTAGAGGTTATTATCTCACGAAAGCAATAGGTACTCTACTTCTTTTTAAGAAGGATTAAGCTCGGGTCAAGAGCTTATGCATGTATATGCACATGTAATATGTCTGAAAAAACATGTAATCATTTTGGTTCCAAATTAAACATTGGATTTTTTCCATAACAAATATAAGTATAAAAGAAAATAATAACATTAGTAAAATAAGATAATTAGAAAGATTAAACAAAAAAAATAACAAACTAAACCATCAAATAAATCTTAAGGCAACACAAAGTTACTTATTGGCTTAACTTTTTTAGCATGAATCCCTAGTGGAGTCACTAAGCTATCATAACATATCAGTCTGGAGACTCGATCGCTAGACATTAAATATCAAGAGTTGCCACAAATCTTTTTGTTGAGGTAAAATTGGGCACCAAGCTAAAATTACCCATTTTAAAGAAATCCTAAGTTCAATTAAGAATTCGTAAAAAGGATAAGATTTGGTCTACGTTGTAGAGCTAAGTTGGGGAGTATAGTTATGGGTGAGGAAAAATTAACACCCCGACAGAGCCTGCTCGAAAATGGTACCAAATAACTTTGTGTTACACTAAATTGGTCTTTAATTAAATGATCTTTTGTTTTGTTTTGTTTTTTAATTTAATTTAATTATTTAAATATAAAAAAATTTCATAAGATTTTTTCATCATTCTAGTAAAACTTTTAGAAAAATTTCCTAACCTCAAGAGTATTCAAGAAATTCGTTTGTTTTCTTGAAGAGGCTCTATCATTGGATTGATAAAAAATTTATAATTTTATTAAAACTTAAAAAAAAAAAACCTTTTTGTAATTTTATTAAATATTTTTATTCCAAAATTTCCATAATTCTAGTAAAATTTAGAAATATTTTATTCTTCAAAAATTTCTTCTAAGGATCACTCGTTCGTAATCTTTAGAATTTTAGGAAGA
This sequence comes from Durio zibethinus, assembly GCF_047325235.1. Classification (NCBI taxonomy): domain Eukaryota; kingdom Viridiplantae; phylum Streptophyta; class Magnoliopsida; order Malvales; family Malvaceae; genus Durio; species Durio zibethinus. Next base: position 32,814,927 of record NC_143165.1, read on the forward strand.
CTTTTTGTTATTATTAAAAATGGTTTAAATCATAAATTATCTATAATTCTAGAATAATTTAGATTGAAATATTTTTATTTTATTATATCTTTTAGAAAATTACTTATTCGTAATTTTTTTTAGAATCCTAGTATTTGTTCTTATTTATTTTGATTTATTGAAATTTTATAAAATTATTATTATTATTATTATTATTATTATTATTATTATTATTATTTACTCAGGAATAAATATAAATCGTTGGTGTGAAAATTTTCTTCAAAAATTTTCAACTATATGATAAAATTTGGTTAAATTTCCACACATAAGAATTTTAGAAACACTTTTTCATATTTCTTATAATTCCATGATTTAGGCTATTTTCATTATTCCCAAGCTTAATTTTTTGTTTTGTTATTATTTTTTCGTGACCTTTGTTGTTTATTTTATTATTTTATAGTTTTTCTGAATTTTTCATCATTATGATAGAATTTAGAAATAATTTTCTATAAAAAATTGCTCTTTTTTTAGATTTTTTATTATTGTTTTTTGCTATTTATTTATTATTTATCATTTGTTTTATTTTTTATTTTAGAATTTTCTTTTAGATTCACCATCATTCTAGTCAAATTAAAAAAAACTTCTTTTATAAGTTGCATATTTGTAACTATTTGAAAATTTATTATTATTATTATTTTAAAAAATATTTATTTCTTTTTTATTTTTTCTTTTGATTATTATTTTTTAAAATTTCTCAAAATTTGTTAAATTTTATGACAAAATTATTATTATGTAAATAAATTTTTAATTAAATTTTCTTTGTCATTAAAAAAATTCTATATTCTAACGAATTTAAATTTTAAATATGCATATATTCAATATAAATTAAATTAAAATTAAAAAATAAAAAATTAATAAAACTTACTCAATAAGGCCAATCAAAGGCTGGTCAACGATTCACCATGGGTTGGATCGATTCAGATAGTTGTTGAGGTGGTTCAAGCAATTTTTTGTGATCTAGTCCGGTTTATAGCGGTTTAAGGATGATTCAAGAAGTTTTTAATGGTCTGGTCCAGTTCAGATCTAATTCAACTGGATGATCCCAGGTCAGAGGAAGGGTGTGGGTCGGTTTGTAGGAATCCTAGGTTAAATCTGGGCCCACGCCCGAATCTCTAGGTCCCAAACGTCGTCATTTTACAAAATTTTTCTACATATACCAAACTTTATTTAAACCATTTCAACCATTTTCTTCAAAAAAAAAAAAAAAAAAACCTGTCAGACCTAAAAAATTTTCTCCCAAACCCCTACAAGAAAATGGTCGGCCTTTGCTACCATCGCCTTCAGGTAGCTGCTTTTGTTGTCTTACAGCTACCGTCGTCGATCGTCAGTGAGCAATAAAAATCTCTAAAAATTCTTTTTATCTTTTTTTACCCCAATCTAACCTTTTTTTCTTCCAAAATTCTCCCAAATCTCCTAAATCAACCTTTAAACTTTTGGCCAAAAAGATTTTTTTATTTTTTACTTTTTTTATTAACACTTGTTTCTTGACATTGGGTCCCCGTTCTAGGGGTTGTGGCTATTTGTTTATTTTTTATTTTTGTAAGCTTTTTTTTTACATAAACTTTTTTTTTTATTTGCAGAAACTTTTTTTTTGTGGGTTTGGTTAGGTTCAGTGATTCGGGGTCGATCCGGCTCGGTTTGATTCGGTTTAGCTGGACTGATCAGAGGTTAAATCAGAAGCGGGTCGTTGGGTCGGATACACGGATCCCGGGTTGAGTTGTGGGCTAAGGCATAGATCTTTCGGCTCAAAACGACGTTGTTTTGACCTTTTAATGAAATGACATCGTTTTGGCTTTCAGTTTTCTATAAAAGCCAAAATTTTTTTTTATCATTTTCTTTTCTCCCCCTTCTCTCTTTAGACCAATTGGCCGGTCACCGTCCGTCACTCGATCAGTCATCAAAAAATACTTAAAAAACATCAAAACATTTTCCTCAATCCCTTCTCACCGAATCCAACCTCATTTCAATTGAAAACAACCCCGATTGAAGTAGATCGGGGTTTAAAGTTCAGTCTCTCATTTTTTTTTAACTAAAACTAACTATTTTTTTTTTGTTTTTGTAGGTTTTGCTTGGCGCTGGGTTCTTCATCGAATCAGTGAGGATTGTGATTTTTGTTTGAATATTTTTTTTCAAGTAGGAAGATTTTTCTTTATTCTAGAAACTTTTTTTTACAGGATCTCCTCTTTTTTTCTTTTGGTTTAGCACAGAGCTTTATTTATAGAGCTCCAACCATGCCCCGTGCCTAGCTTAGCAAAAAGAGGGGTGCCGTACCAACTCTCTTTTTGCCTCCTTATTCTATATTGTCTAGTCTCGGCCCTATGCTTGAACAGATGGCACAGGGCCTAGCATCCTAGCATGGGCGGGTGGTGTCGGTGGTGCCTCTCTCTACTTCTCTCTACCTACCACACCTTCCTCTTTAAGATCCTTCCGCTCTTAAACATAGAGTTTTTTCTTTACCTTTTCCTTTCTTTTTTTTTTTTAAGCAAATGGTATTAGAGCTTTGTAACTAAATATCTTGTATTTTGTTTTCAAATTGTAATATAATGATCATTTATAGTGTTTATTATATTGTACGTTTTTTTATCTTTGATCTTTTATTTTCTAATAATTGTTTTATGTTTTGAAGTTCATATATTTGTTTTTCTAGTTTCTTATGGCTGGTATTGTTGCTTTGATAGCTGTTTTAACTAGCTTTTGTGAGACCTTTATGAAAAACAAACGGTTTTAAGTACTTAAAACATGGAACAATTAGAATAAGATAATTGTATTTACTAAGATAAACCTTATAATCATAGTTTACACATAGAACCTTTTTTAGAATTACAACCACAATCTATTTGTCTTTCTATAAATGGTTTAGTAGATCTATTTGCATCTTTTTTCCAAAATTTTTTTGTAAAAATTGATAATATTAGTAGTAAAATAGAACAAAAATCACAAATAAATGATTTTGGATCTTTATTTTATGGTAATACTATTATGACTCTCAAAGATGATAAACTTTCATCTTCAAAATATTCTGAATTCTCTAAACAAGATATTTTAGATTTTCAGTCATACAAAAGTCTGATTGAACATTTTGAACAAAACATGGAAAAATTAGAAACATCCCAAACAAAGATTGAATATCTTTAAAAAATTGATGAACTTTATGAAACACATAATGAAATCTTTAAAAATTTCAATTATCATTACATGTTCAACTATGATACAACAAATGATAGTAGTGATGAAAGCATTAATGATAATTTTGATAATATCTTAGTTACTAACCCAGTAGTTAAATAAGAAACAGAGTTTGAAATTTTTGAAAAAACAGAAGAAATAAAAGATGAAAAACTTCGTCCACAAATAATAGATCGTGGTAGAAGAGAAATAGGTGAAGTTTTTAACCCAGAAATTGATGATCTATTAAGATTTCCATATATGTCTAACCTAGACATTATGGAACAACATCTACCTCACTTAACAAAAGATGAGATAAAATAAACAAAACCAAGGCAAACAACCTAAAGTTCTAATAATAACAACATTGAATCTCTAAACAAGAGAAATGTTGGTTTAAGAGGAACATTTTTAGATTTATCAAAAGCCTCAATTTTAGATTAAGGAAAAATCATGAATGATTAGGCATAATCTATATCCATTGTAATAACCCACTACAAAGACTCTTGGAATAAAGGAAAATTCTTAAATTATTTTATGGTAATTGGCAATGAGATGTTTTATAATTTCTATGAAAATGGAAAAATTTTGAATTAGGAAAAATCCAAAAAGGGAATCTTCTTAATCAAATTATAACAATCATAGATTTACTTAAAGGTCTAACCCAGATATTAAAAAATGAGTTCTGTGAAAATATGGAAGAAGCTGATCCAAATAGTGAAGCTCAATAAATTTTTTCAAAATTAAAACTTTGTAACATCAGAAACCTTAATGATTACTCTAAAAAATATATGAGTGAATATCAAAGAATGGACAGCTTTTTGGAAAGAACAATTTTTTCATAAAATTCCCTCACATGGGATGACTTATGTTTATAAAATTAATCTACTTATTTAGAATTATAGATAAAAAGGTCCAATAGTTCTAGTGGTATTTTTAATAATATATCTTTATATGATACTCTTGGTAATTGAGTAAACTATATTCAAAAACAGGTTATTGAATGCTGTCTTAAACAAAAGGCAACAAAACAAGTCAAAAGCAAACTTAGTGATAAACAATGCACTGAGATTTTAGAAAATGAGTTTGAATTTGGTTGTAAAAAAAATCAAATCATTTTTACAAAAGAAATAGAAATAGAATATATGTTATGAAAAAATGGAAACCTAAAAACAAGGTTACCAAAGGCAAAATTTTGTTGTTAGAAGAAAAACTTCTAAACAACAAAAATGCAAATGTTTTTTTTTTTCTGTGAAAAAGAAAGTCATATTGCATCAAACTATTCTAAAAAGGAAAAAGTGAAAAAAAGGTTCTTAAAACTCTCGAACAATGAGATTTATCTATTTGTTATGCAGAAGATTTATCTGATGAAAATTTTTTTTATGAATTATTTTTTGAATTTGAATCAGATACTTCTAATAGTGAAATAGAATTTATTTTTATGATGAATAAGTTTTAATCAAGAAGAAAATTTTGAAACTTCTTTTATTTCAAGTTTAGTTAACCACACTGAAAAACAAATGACTTCATTAAGAAATTATATAGGAAAAACTCATGTATTTTCTAATGAAAAACTCAAAAAATTATAAATCGTAAAAAATATGATATTTATCAAACTAGTTTTTTCAAAACTTTTCAACCATGGAGTAAATACCATATTGAAAAAGTAAGTGAATATACAATAGCTAACAATTCTAAACAAGGATCAGTAGAAATATCACTTTTTACAAAAAAAAAATTTATAAAAATATCTAAAAATTAAATATATCCATATAGGAGTTATTATGATCTCTATAAAACCTCTTTTTATTTAAGGAAAAGACATTCCTATTTTAGCTATGTTAATGGATAAATGTTTTTCAAACCCTGATTTAGTACTACCTTCATCAATTCCTAATTTAATAATGGTTATATCGAAAAGATCGTGATCAATTTTGAATTTGATTTTTTGGAAAAGATTATCCTATTTTTGGTATTTCCAGATAAGATGAAAAATAATATTTTTCAAAATTTTCTTTCAACAATTTTTTTTTTGTTTCCAGAGTAATAAACTGATTGATTCACAAAAATATTTCTTTTGGGTAAGAATATTATTGCTTTTTCAAATAATAAAACTCTTTTTAGTTTTACTATTATAGAAGAATTCTTGTTTGAAAAATATTCATAGAGTTTGAGAAAATTGTTTATTTCCTCCAAACTGTATTGGTTTTCTTTTAGTGCAAAAAAAATTATATCTTGCTGTTTTAGCGAATTTAGAGAACTCAAATTTTTGAAAACTAATTCATATAGATAAGCTTCATTTTTAGTCTGGTTAACTAAAAATTCAGCTAATTTAGTTATCTTTTTATGAAATTGAGATTTATTTTCAGTGAGATGAGATTTCCAAAAATTATTGAGAAAATTACAAGTCTCTGGGTTGAGACTAGCGTTGTAGAAATCTTTTATTTCTATACCAGGCATTTTTGGAGGTGTCAACAGGTTTTCTATTTGTTGGACAATTTGAAAGTATAAAACAGAAGTCCACTCGTTAGGATTTTGAGCAAATTGGGAAAAGTTTTGCTACCATAATATTGGTTGTAATACATGTTGAATAAATTGATAATAAGGCATTTGAGGAATATTTTGGATTAAATATCCTTTGGGTGGATAAATAAATGGTGTAAATCCTAGGTTTGGATTTTGTGTTGAGGATGAAGATGAAAAAGTAACTTTTTTGGTATGCTTCTTTTGAATCATTCTCCATTTCTTGTTTGCTCAAGAGGCTTTTTACCTCTATCCATTAGGTTTGCTGAGGAAATTTGCAAGGATATTTTTATCACCATTAATAAATTCAATGTTAAAATCATGTTGATAAAAAAAAGTATACCATTTAATTTGTCTTGGGTTAGTATCTATTTTCTTGTTTTTAAGAAAATCACAAACAGCTTGGTTATCTATTCTTATAGTAAAATTTTTAGGTACTAGATAAATATGAAAATAAGTTATTGCATTTTTTATAACAAGTAGTTCTTTTTCAAAAATAAAATACTTAGTTTTGTTTGGTTTAGACTTGCCTGAATTATAACCACAAATAAGTTCATCTTTTTGAACTTTTGCTTTTAAAACACATCCCCAATATACATCAGAAGCATCGGTTTCTAAGATTAATAAATCTTTTTGTTTAGAAAGATAAACTTTAGAAATATATTTTAAATATGATTTTATATGTTTGATAATATCAGTATCTTGATTGTTTTAAGAGAAAGGAATATCATTTTTTAGTTTTTCTTGCAAAATCTTTTTTTTTTGGAAAGATTTTTTATAAATTGCATTCCAGAGGTAAGAAGACCTAAAAACTATTGTAAATGTTTTTTATTTTCTAGGGTTTCTAAAAAATCTTTGATTCTTGCAATAATATGATCTTGAAGAGAAAGACCATTAGAAGAAAGATTTAAACCTAAAAATTCAATTTCACTTTTTTCTAACTCAATCTTTTTTAGATTGAGAATAATTTCGTGTTGGATAAATTCTTGAAAAATCAAATTTAGATGAGTTCTATGTTGATCCAGTGTATTTGAAAAAACTAGAATATCATTAATATTGACACAATAAAATTTTTTGTATTTTCCAAAAATTTTGTCCATCCACCTCTAAAAGATTTAAGGGATATTACAAAGACCAAATGGCATTATTGTCCATTGATATTGACCTTGTGGAGCATTAAAAGCAGTAAATGGTTTTGACTCTTTAAAAATCATGATTTGTTAAAAACTTGATTTGCAATCAAATTTACTAAAATATTTAGCATTTTTTGCTAAATTTATCAAAACATTTTTTCTATAAATAAAATATCCATCAAAAATAAGATTTTGGTTAAGCCTTTTATAATTGATTAACATTCTAGCTTTACCACATTTTTACTCAGCATGGTTTCTTAACATGAAAGCAAGACTGTAATGTGGACTATTTGTTGGTTCAATTAGCCCTTCTTGTAAAAAAATATTTATTTGAATTTAAATTCATCTATATTCTGTTTGGTATAGATCATAGGTTATACTCAGATGATTCTTTTTGAATCAATGATTTGTAAATGACAAAATCTAGGACTTCTAGACTAAAGTTTTAGTGGTTCTTCATTAAAATTTTCAGCAAGAATTTTGAATAACCAGTGTGTTTCATTGATTGTTTTTACCTTAACTTTATTAGCTTCTGGTTGGAAATCTTGTCACAAATATGTTTATGATTTTTTATTTAAGGAATAAATGTGACTTTTTTTAAAGTTAATGTAAAAGGTAAATAATTGTAAAGAAAATTATTTCTTAATAGCATATCACCATGCATATGGGAAAAACATATGATTTTAGGTATAATAAATTTTTTATTATTAAAATAAATCGAAATATTTTTTTCTTTAAAACCTATGATGGTTTTTTACCATCAATTCCTATTATTGCTATAGGATGTTTCATTGGTTCCTATTTGTTTAATAGAAGTGCATTACTGCAATAGCTGGAGATGGTTGCCCAGTGTCAAGTAGAATAAAAAGAGAATAAGGTTTATATTTTTGAAAATGAAATTCTCCATTAATATAATTATAAAATCTTTTTTGGTTGATTGTTTGAGAATGTAATGACATCATTACGACTAAGTTTAACTTGTGTAATGATATTTAAACTTTTTGTTTCTTTTTTTTTTCTACTATTTACAGAAGTGATAGAGTTTAAAACTGAGTTTATTGCATTGTAAACAGAAGGTTTTGATTGATTATCACTTGAAAATATAGGGATATGACTACTGTTTGTACTATTACTTATTTGAAATCCAAAAAATGAATGTCTATATGGAGTAGCAAATGATTGGTTGTTGGAAAGACTTTTGTATTATCTTCTTTATTAGAAAATGAAAAAATTGATGAAGGTAGAACTAAATCAGGGTTTGAAGTAGAAATACTAATTCCAAGAATTTTAAAGTATAGGTTATTTTCTAAAGCAAAGAATGCTAAAGAGTTGACTTTGTTTTTTAAAGGCCTTTCTTCAGAGATAGCTTCTAATAACCATCCAATTAGGATAGATAAATCTCTAAGATCCATTAATCTTTATTTGATTTTTGAATCAGAAGATTATGGTTCAAATATTTCAATAATTTTTGGATCTATCTATTTGTTTTATCTCATTTTTTGTTAAATGAGTTAGATGTTGTTCCATTTATTTAAAATACAATCCATTTAGTTAAAATATGTCTATTTTACTACCGACATTATTAATTTTTTCTTTAATTTTCTTAATTTTTACAAAAAGCTTTTTGAAAAAAGATGTAGATAGATATACTAAACCATTTATAGAGAGCTAATAGATTGTAGTTGTAATTTTAAATAAGGTTTTATGTGTAAACTATGATTATAAGGTTTATCTAAGCAAATGCAATTATCTTTTTCCAATTGTTCCATGTTTTAAATGCTTAAAACCGTTTGCTTTTCATAAAGGTCTCACAAAAGCCATTAAAATAACTATCAAAGCAATAATACTAGCCACAAAAAACCAAAAAACCAAATATACAAGCTTCAAAAAATAAAACGATTATTAGAAAATAAAAGATAAAAGATAAGAAAACTTACAATATAGTAAACACTTCAAACTATCTCTATATTACAATCAGAAAACAAAATACACGATATTTAGTTACAAGGCCTGATACCATTTGTTTTTTTTTTAAAAAAAGAAAAGGTAAAGAAAAAACTTTATGTTTAAAAGTGGAAGGATTTGAAAGAGGAAGGTGTTGTAGGCAGAGAGAAGTAGAGAGAAGTGGAGTGAAAAAAGCTTTTGGAAGACTTTGCCTAAAACATCTAAGGGAGTCTATGTTTATAGATACAAAAGTTTAACTCTAGTTCAGTTAACTATAGTAGCGAATTAAACTTAAAAGTAAAAGTAGCTTTTATAGGAACTGTTACAATGATTGTTACAGTGACTATTGTCTGATAGCTTGTTCGCTACAGTGATTGCTATAGTGATTGTTGTCTAATAACTGTCTTATCTTTTTTACTTTAGCAACTAGTTTATTAGTAGCAAAAGAAAAATAGATGAAGTTTCTAACCCAGAAACTGATGATCTATTAAGATTTTTAGATATGTCTAACCTAGACATTATAGAACAACATCTACTTCACTTAACAAAAGATAAGATAAAACAAACAGAACCAGGGTAAACAACCCAAAGTTCTAATAATAACAACATTAAATCTCTAAACAATAGAAATGTTGCTTCAGGAGGAACATATTTAGATTTATCAAAAGTCTCAATTTCAGATTACCAAAAACCATAGATGATTAGGCAAAATCTATGTCTATTATAGTAACCCATTACAAAGACTCTTGAAATAAAGAAAAATTCTTAAATTATTTTTATGGTACCTGGTAAGAAGATGTTTTACAATTTATTTGAGAATGAAAAAATTTTGAATTAGGAAAAACCCAAAAAGGGAATCTTCTTAATCAGATTAGAACAATCCCAGATTTATTTAAAGGTCTAACGTAGATCTTAAAAAGTAAGTTTTGTGGAAGTATGGATGAAGCTGATCCAAATAGTGAAGCTCAATGCATTCTTTCAAAATTAAAACTTTGTAACATCAGAAACCTTGATGATTACTATAAAAAATAGATAAGTGAATATTAAAGAATGGACGAAGAACGTTCAACTTTTTAGAAAGAACAATTTTTTCATAAACTTCCCTCACCATGGGATGAATTATGTTTACAAAATTATTCTACTTATTTAGAATTATGGTTGAAAAAGTCCAGTAGTTCTAGTCATACTTTTAACAATATATCTTTATGTGATACTCTTGGTAATAGAATAAATTATTTTAAAATACGTGATATTGAATATTGTTTTAAGCAAAAGGTAGTAAAACAAGTCAAAAGCAAACTTAGTGGTAACAATGCACTAAGATTTTAGAAAATGAGTTAGAATTTGGTTGTAAGAAAAATTAAATTATTTTAACAAAAGAAATAGAAAAAGAAAATTTGTTATGAAAAAGTGGAAACCTAAAAATAAGGTTACCAAAAGCAAAAAATTTTTTATTAGAAGAAAAACTTCTAAACAACAAAAAAGCAAATGTTTTATTTGTGAAAAACAAAGTCATATTGCACTGAGCTGTCCTAAAAAATTAAAAGTGCAAAAAAGGTTATTAAAACTTTAGAACAATGAGATTTATCTATTTGTTATGCAGAAGTTTTATTTGATGAAAAAAAATTTTATGAATTATTTTTTAAATTTCAAAAAAAACTTTTGATAGTGAAACATAATTTATTTTTATGATGAATACTTTTTCTAATCAAGAAGAAAATTTTGAAACTTCTTCTATTTCAAGTTCAATTAATCGAACTAAAGAACAAATGACTTCATTAAGAAATTATATGGGAAAAACTCATACATTTTCTAATGAAAAACTCAAAAAATTACAAATAATAAAAAAAGTTGATATTTATCAAACTAGTTTTTTCAAAACTTTTCAACCATGAATTAAACTCCATATTGAAAAAGTAAGTGGTGATACAATAGCTAACAATTCTAAACAAGGATCGGTAGAAATATCATTTTTTACAAAAGAAAAAATAAACAAATTTTTATTAAAATATCCAAAAGTTAAATATATCCATATAAGAGTTATTATGATATCTATAAAACCTCTTTTTATTCAAGGAAAAGACAATCCTATTTTAGCTGTTTTAACGGATAAACATTTTTCAAACCTTATTAATTATTTTATTGGAGTAATCTAATCTAATTTAGTAATAGAAGTGGTTTGGTTTAAAATAAGACCAAATTATTTTATTTCAATTTATGATCCTTTAATCGAGGATTGTCTTAGGCTAGGAATCAGAACAAAAAATTCTAATATTGAAGAAATAGCTTATGATCTATCCATAAATCGGATTGCTATTTATGAGTTAACAAATGTCACTTCGACTTCTATCAAATAGATAAATCCAAAAATTATCGAAATATTTGAACCACAATCTTTTGATTCATAAATCAAACCAAGATTAATGGATCTTAGAGATTTATCTATCCCAACTAGATGGTTATTAGAAGATATCTTTAAAGAAAGGCCTGTAAAAAATAGAGTCAACTCTTTAGAATTTTTTGCTTTAGGAAATAACCTATACTTTAAAAATCCTGAAATCAATAGTTCTATATCAAACCCTGATTTAGTCCTACCTTCATCAATTCCTTCATTTTCTAATAAAGAAGATGAGATAGAAAGTCTATCCAGCAACCAATCATTTGCTACTCCATATAGACATTCATTTTTTGGATTTCAAAGAAGCAATAGTAAAAACAGTACTCATATCCTTGTATTTTCAAGTGATAATCAATCATAACTTTCTGTTTACAATACAGTAAACTCGGTTTTAAACTTTGTCACTTCTGCAAATAGTAGAAGAGAAGAAAAAAAATTTAAATATCATTACTTATGTTAAACTTGGCCATAAATAATGTCATTACATTCTCAAACAATCAACCAAAAAGGTTTTATAATTATATTAATGAAGAATATCATTTCAAAATTATAAGCCTTATTTTCTTTATATTCTACTTGACATTGGAGTAACCATCTCTAGTTGTCATAGTAATGCACTTCCATTATACAAATGGGAACCAATAAAACATCCTATAGTAATAATAGGAATCAATGGTAAAGAAACTATAATAAGTTTTAAAGAAAAAAATATTTTGATTTATTTTAATAATGAAAATTTTATTATACCAAAAATCATGTTTTCCATAAATGCATGGTGATATACTATTAGGAAATAGCTTTCTTTACAATTATTTACCTTTTACATTAACTTTATAAAAAGTCACATTTACTATAGATAAACAAGCTATAAAAATTCCTTTAATAACAAATCATTAACATATTAGTGACAAAGATTTCCACCAGAAGCTAATAAAGTTGAGGTAAAAACAATAAGTGAAACACGCTAGTCATTCAAAATTCTTGCTGAAAATTTAGTGAAGAACCACTAAAACTTTGGTCTAGAAGTCCTAGATTTTGTCATTTATAAATCATTGATTCAAAAAGAATCATCCAAGTAAAACCTACGATCTAAACCAAACAAGGTATAAATGAATTTGAAATTCAAATAAATGATCTTTTATCTTTTATTTCTAATAAAGAAAAAATTCTATGTTTAAGAGCAAAATGATCTGAAAGAGAAAGGTGTGGTAGGTAGTACTAAATCAGAGTTTGATGTAGAACTACTAGTTTCAGGATTTTTAAAGTATAGGTTATTTCATAAAGTGAAGAATTCTAAAGAGTTGAATTTATTTTTTACAGGCCTTTCTTTAGAGATATCTTTTAATAATCAACTAGTTGGGATAGATAAATCTCTAAAATCTATTAATATTGGTTTGATTTCTGAATCAAAAGATTATGATTTAAATATTTCAATAATTTTTTTATCTATTTGTTTAATAGAAGTCGAAGTGACATTTGTTAACTCATAAATAGTAGTCCAGTTTATGGATAGATCATGAATTATTTCTCTAAGATCATAATTTTTTGTTCTGATTCTTAGCCTAAGACAATCTTTTGTTAATGATCATAAATTGAAATAAAATAATTTAGTCTTATTTTAAACCAAACCGTTCCTGCTACTAAATTGGATTGGATTGCTCCAATTATATAATTAATAAGGTTTGAAAAAAATTTATCCATTAAAACAACTAAAATAAGAATGTCTTTTCCTTAAATAAAAAGAGGTTTTATAGAGATCATAATAACTCCTATATGGATATATTTAACTTTTGGATATTTTAATAAAAAATTGTTTATTTTTTCTTCTATAAAAAATGGTATTTCTATCGATCCTTGTTTTGAATCGTTAGCTATTGTATCACTATTTACTTTTTCAATATGGCATTTAATCCATGGTTGAAAAGTTTTGGAAAAACTAGTTTAATAAATATTATCATTTTTTATGATTTGTAATTTTTTGAGTTTTTCATCAAAAAATACATGAGATTTTCCTATATAATTTCTTAATGAAGTCATTTGTTCTTCAATTTGGTTAATTGAACTTGAAATAAAAGAAGTTTCAAAATTTTCTTCTTGATTAGAAGAAGTATTCATCATAAAAATAAATTCTGTTTCATTATCAGAAGTATCTGATTCGAATTCAGAAAATAATTCATAAAATTTTTTTTTATTAGATAAATCTTTTACAAAACAAATTGATAAATCTCATTTTTTGAGAGTTTTAATAACCTTTTTTGCACTTTTTCCTTTTTAGGACAGTTTCGTATAACATGACTTTCTTTTTCATAAATAAAATAGTTGTATTTTTGTTGTTTAGAAGTTTTTCTTCTAACAACAAATTTTTTGCCAATGGTAACCTTGTTTTTAGGTTTCCATTTTTTCATAACATATTTCTTTTTCTATTTCTTTTGTAAACATGATTTGATTGTTTTTTACAACCAAATTCAAACTCATTGTCTAAAATCTTAGTACATTATTTATCATTCAGTTTGCTTTTGACTTGTTTTGCTACCTTTTGTTTAAAACAGTATTCAATAACATATTTTTTTAATATAATTTACTCTATTACCCAGAGTATCATATAAATATATATTATTAAAAGTACTATTATAACTATTAGACTTTTTTATCCGTAATTTTAAATATGCAGAATAATTTTGTAAACATAATTCATCACATGGTGAAGAAAGTTTATGAAAAAATTGTTCTTTCCAAAAAGTTGAATGTTCTTTATCCAGCTTTTGATATTCACTCATATATTTTTAGAGTACTCATCAAGGTTTATGATGTTACAAAGTTTTAATTTTGAAAGAATGTATTGAGCTTCAGTGTTTGGATTAGCTTCTTCCAAACTTTCACAAAACTCATTTTTTAAGATCTGGGTTAAACCTTTGAGTAAATATGGGATTGTTGTAGTTTCAATAACATATTTTTTTAATATAATTTACTCTATTACCCAGAGTATCATATAAATATATATTATTAAAAGTACTATTAAAACTATTAGACTTTTTTATCCGTAATTTTAAATATGCAGAATAATTTTGTAAACATAATTCATCACATGGTGAAGAAAGTTTATGAAAAAATTGTTCTTTCCAAAAAGTTGAATGTTCTTTATCCAGCTTTTGATATTCACTCATATATTTTTAGAGTACTCATCAAGGTTTATGATGTTACAAAGTTTTAATTTTGAAAGAATGAATTGAGCTTCAGTGTTTGGATTAGCTTCTTCTAAACTTTCACAAAACTCATTTTTTAAGATCTGGGTTAAACCTTTGAGTAAATATGGGATTGTTGTAGTTTGATTAAGAAGATTCCCTTTTTGGGTTTTTTTCTAATTTAGAAAATTTCCATTTTTAGAGAAATTGTAAGAAATTTTTTTTATTCCAAGAGTCTTTGTAATGGTTACTACAATAGACATAAATTGTGCCTAATCATCTATGGTTTTTTCATAATCTAAAATTGAGACTTTTGATAAATCTAAATATGTTCCTCCTGAAGCAACATTTTTTTTGTTTAGAGATTCAATGTTGTTGTTATTAGAACTTTGGGTTGTTTGCCCTAGTTCTGTTTGTTTTATCTCATCTTTTGTTAAGTAAGGTAGATGTTGTTCCATAATGTCTGGGTTAGACGTATTTGAAAATCTTAATAGATCATTAGTTTTTGGATTAGAAACTTCACATATATTTTTTTTTGCCATAATCTATTATTTGTGGATCTGGTTTTTCATCTTCTATTTCTTATGATTTTTCAGAAGTTTCAGACTCTATTTCTTCTTTAACTACTAGATTAGTAGCTACGATATTATCAAAATCATCACTAATGCTTTCATCACTACTATCATTTGTTGTATCATAGTTGAGTATATAATGATAATTGAATTTCTTGAAGATTTCTTTATATGTTTCATAAAGTTCTTCAATTTTTTGAAGATATTCAATCCTTGTTTGGAATGTTTCTGATTTTTTCATTTTTTGTTTAAAATGATTAATTAGAATTTTATATGATTGAAAATCCAAAATCTCTTGTTTAGAGAATTCAAAATATTTTGAAGATGAAAGTTTATCATCTTTTAGAGTCATAATAGTTTTACCATAAAAAAAAAGGTTTAAAATCGCTTGTTTGTGATTTTTGTTCTATTTTACTACTAATATTATCAATTTTTTTCTTTAATTTTATCAATTTTTACAAAAAATTTTTTGAAAAAAGATGTAGATAGATCTATTAAACCATTTATAGAACGACTAATAAATTGTGGTTATAATTCTAAAGAAAGTTCTATGTGTAAACAATGATTATAAGGTTTATCTGAGCAGATACAATTATCTTATTCTAATTGTTTCATGTTTTAAGTGCTTAAAACCGTTTGTTTTTCATAAAGGTCTCAGAAAAGTCAATTAAAATAGCTATCAAAGCAACAATACCAACCATGAAAAACTAGAAAAACAAATATATGAGCTTCGAAACATAAAACAATTATTAGAAAATAAGAGATAAAAGATAAAAAAACTTACAATATAGTAAACAATTCATACGATCTTTATATTACAATCTAAATACAAAATACATGATATTTAGTTACAAGAATCTGATACTATTTACTTAAAAAAAGAAAGAAAGGAAAATGTAAGAAAAAACTCTATGTTTAAGAGCGGAAGGATCTGAAAGAGGAATGTGTTGTAGGTAGAGAGAAGTAGAGAGAGGTGTAGCTAGACGTGGGATGGTATAGACATTCGGCTTCATCTATGTATGTTAATTTATGTATTTATATTTTTAATATTTTATGTTAAATTTATAAAATATAAAAAACATTAAAATATAATTAGTTATGTATTTATTTTTTTAATATTTTATGTTAAATTTATATAAAATATAAAAAATATTAAAATATAATTATTTATGTATCTATATTTTTTATATTATACGTTAAATTTATATAAAATATAAAAAATATTCGGATATAATTCATCTTAACACATTATACATATTTTTTATTAAATTTATATATAATTTTTTATTAATTTTAAATTATATTATTTTTATTTTTTAAAATTATTTTATATTATGTGATCGTATATAATTGAAATTAACAAATCTGTCAAACTACAAAGGTTTGCACCTTAAATAAGGATTTAATATTAAAGTACTTTTTTTTTTTTAAAGTGGTTTATATAGGGTTGAACGTACGAGGCCCTGGACCATTGTTTAGCAGTACATCATCGAGGAGGTGGACACACAGATATACATATCACAGCCAACATTCAAAACGTTGCAGTAAGTAGCTGCAAGCCCCAGAAGACATACATTGAGAGAGGGGGGTTACGGTTGTCAGTCTATTAAACGATACAATCTTTCTTCCAAGCTTTAATAATTCAATTCCTTTATGATCTCGTGTAATCACCCGTAATACTGCTCATAATCAGCATTCCTTCGAGATTCTTTGTCAAAATACGAAGGTTTTAGATACATTTGATGCGATATTTTATATATATATATATATAATATTATGGGTGATTACACATATATATATATATATGCACACATATATATTATATGTATTGTTTTTGCATGAAATTCATGGTTATTACATAAATTAAAAAAGTTAGTGATTAAGATATAGTTTTGTAAATGTGAAAATTAAAAGTACTTTTAACTGTTTGGCTTTGTGATTTTGGTAAAGAAAGAAATACTAGAAATAACTATAAAAGATGTACCAGTAATGGTTTGCCATTATGATTACAGCTTAGAGTGGTGGATCAGACCAAACGCTCTGAGACAAAGGAGAACATCTAGGGTTAGGTAAAAGTGTACTTAATCGGCCAATTAATTCCAATCCAATTTATGATATATCCATATATTCCAGGCAACGTTGGAGGGAGTAGTAAAGTATAATAAGAGAGATGACAAATTTGTTCCATTTGTTCCCATCATAAAGTACTCCGTTCGTATCATTAGTGGTTGTCTACATTTAATTTTTATGGAATTAAAAAAATAATTTTAATATATTTTATTAAAATTTTCATGTATTAGAACTTTTAATCTAAAAATATGATGAGAAAAGTATAATTTAAAATTCTTAAATGTTTAATATTGTTGATGATGTTTTAGGTACGAGTGATTCGGATGATGATTTAGAGGATAAGCAGGGAATGACTTGTACCTGTAGAAAGAAAGTAAAATCAAGAGGTGCTGGAGTTAGTTCTTTAAGACACCCTTCAATATTTAAATTAATCAAGCGTCTAGAGTTTTTTGGAGGTAAAAAGTACATTTTTAGAGAATATTAAAAAAGCTTAAAGAGGAAGGGTTTAGAATTATTATATTTGGATCTATTTTTTTATTATATATATATAAGATAATGAATGATAATGTAACAAGAATTATTGATATTTAATGATAAATTTATGTGAAACTTAAAAAAAAGATTATTACATTTAATAATCTCAAGTCAAAGTGGCTGTGTTTAGTGATTTGAGGCAAATTGAAACTAGTTGGTATGCTACGAGACAATGCACTAATATAATATTAGTGATGGTGGTTGACAAGTCATTTTCCATGAATAAAATGATAAAGATAAGGATGTTAATTGATAGAATGTGGATAAGATAAAGTACTCTTCTTTTCTATTTTAAATTTTTATATTATATTCATTTAAGTATTTTATTATTTAATAAATATTTTAAATTTATCTCAATTTTTATCTTTACAAGTATTTAATTGATATGGATGATCCTTATACTCATAGTTTAAAAAATTTTTAAAAATTAAATTTTATTTTAGTTTTTTATCTTTATCTTATATACTTAAGTAATTTTTTATAAATATATATTAATATATTTTTAATAAAAATATATTAATTGTAATTAATTTAAAATAATAATTTATATTATTTAATAAAAAATTTATATACTAAATATATATAAATATATATGATACAAGTACAAGATGTGTGTTATATTATTTATTTTCAATTTTGTATGTAATAAAAATTTAAAATTATACTTATAATGTAATATTTATCATTATTTTTATTCGGATAAAAAATTAAGTTTTACATTAAATATAAATAAAATTAATATTCTTAGATAAAGATAAACTCGAAATGTGCCAATAAATCTAATTATCAATTTTTTTAAAAAATAACTTAATAATTAAAGGTATACTAATTTAACGAGCAGAAAATTAATGGAGTGAGTAGGTATTTAAAAATACTTTCAATTTCAATGCTACATTAATCCGAGACAAAAAAGGTCGTCTAATAAAATAGTAATTCGATCGGCCAAGTAATTAAAAATGGCGCCGAAGACAGGACAACCAAACTTGTTCCATCCTAGTATTGTTAGGACGTTTAGACTGCCACAAATACATCTTCTTAATACTACTTAACAAATCGGAATTTAGCCCAAAATTTATTTTATTCTCAATCTTCAAAAAATTTTAATTAGGTCATTAATTCTTCTAACTGGTATCATTTTATTCTTTCCCTTTGAGAAATAGTTTAATTTAATGTGTTTTTTTTCAATATGTCAACAGTTAGATAGCACTTCCTTTGACAAATGTCATTCACGTGATGTAATTTGATATTTATTGTCAAATTATATCTTTTTCGCATATAAAAATCAATACCATTCATGTTCTGACAATTAAAATTTTAATTAAATATGTATTTTGTGTTTGAAAATTAGGGATTAAAATAAAATTTAATTCAAAATTTAAAAAACACAAGCATTATTTCTAAAGAATGGCATAATAACTAGCATAAAATTGTTTCATCGCAAATTTGATGTTGATTTAATTTTTTAAATAATTCAAAAAATATGAAGATATATATTTCTATGTAGTAGTTATATATTATATAAATTTATGTTTTTAATAATTAACCATCACATTATGTTCATCATTTATTGATTTTTTTTTTGTGTCGAATGAAGTCAACTGTGATAATTATTTTTAATAAAATTATAAATTTTAAAATTTCGAGTTTCAATTTTTTTTAAAAATATATTTTTAAAATTTTAATTTAATATAATATTTTTATAATAATGGTTAAAATTGAATTTATTTAATAAAAAAAATCAAATAGGAACAAATAAAGCTGGACAAAAGGAGTATTTTCTTTTTTATAAATCAAAGTTTTATTTTTATATTAAAATATTGAATACCAATGTTATAAAAATGTTTACTAAAAAATATAATTAAAATCGAAGTTTAAATATTAAATATAAGATTCTCTTAAAAAATAAACATAAGAAATGTTTTAAAAACATATATGTATGTTCGAAAAATGAAAAAGAATGTAAATTTGAGTCATCACAAAAATGATAAGATATTCAAATTTCAATTTCAAAGGGAAGGAATAATTGTTGGCCAGAAAGACGGAAGGAATAATTAAGCTACCACTCGTAATTACTAATTAAACAGAGTAGAAAAAGGCAACAAAAGGGTATAGACGTATGGTATAGGTCAAGCTTTTACGTTTTAAGCCAGTCTTGGGTGGGAAAAGATTAAATGAAGTTTCTTAGTTAAAGTTTATATATATATTTTTATTAAAATTGATTAAATAAAAATTAAAATTAATAGATTGTAAAATTTTGTTATATGAATTAAGTGTGTAAAATTTTTTTAAAAATTTAAAAAAATTTAAATATATTTTTTAAATAATTATTTTTAGTAAAATTTTTGATAAAATTTTTATCGTTAATAGATATTAATAAAATTTAAATTATAAATGGTATTTTTAATAATTATTTTACATATTATTAATTTTTTATTTAATTATATCAATTTATGAATTTGAATTTTTTTATTAAAATTTTAATTAAATCCTTTATCTTAAAAAATTTCAGAAACCTCCACACATAAAACTCGCTCAGGAAATTTCATCTTAATCTTGCTTCTAAGGTGTCCTTTACCTTCTTCGTCCACGAGAGAACGGGTTCTTTAAGCTTGCAAACATTCCCTCAGGATTCAAGGTCAAGGAGCAAAGTGCAGTAATAAAACCACGATACTCTGGCTTTCTTCATAATTTTCTAAGTAACATGGAAACCCCAATATTCTTGCTTAATAATGGGCCGAAGAGAGAGGCAGGTTTTTGCTTCCCAGTTCTCCTAATAGTTATGTTTCGGACCATGGTAATCACCTCGCTAAAATAGAATTGGGCTCAGCTGCTTGGATCTCATTCGGGCTCAGAAACAGCAGAATCTGAATTCCCAATGCTTTTCTCAGGCACCATCCTTCCTTGACTTCACAGTTTCAAGAAAAAACACTGGCTGATTAGACTATGAAACTTCTATGCATGCCATGATGTTCAAAATTATCACCCGCTTAATGATTCCTGGGCCCTTTTTTAAGAAGTGGGCGTGTAATTGATGCCCACTAAACTATTATACCTGATGTATGGCATCATCATTCATCAGCCTGCCCCTCATCGTCCCAAAATAGTAAACTAGATGTCGGGTCAAAAAGACAGTAAAAGAAAAAAAAAAAAAAATCTCAGGATGATGATGATGATGGATATCCTTGTCTATTTAAATCTATGTAGCATTATTATATATTTCAAATATATTTACTTTACTTCCCCGACAACGATAGATTAGTGCTGATGGATATGATGAACTTTCCATCATATTTAATTAACTCTATGAAGAAGCTTAAATACTTTTCATTTGTAAGTTGTTATCATCAAGTACCATTGTTAATTATAGAATAAAATGTGGCGAAAAAAGGATTATTAAAAATTTGTGGAAATATTGTTTTGAATAGTCAATGTTAGGAGGGTGGGACTGGGATGTCATGCCCCTGCAAGCCCACAATTATATATAGTTTCATTTCTTTTGAAAAAAGTTTTATGCCAAAACAGATCCTAAGCAAAAAAGAAAAAGCAATCTGTTAAGGGATTTAATACAACTCACAAATTAATGCAAATTGTGGAAGGAAGTGATGAGCTAGAATTGACACCCACGAGTGTCTGTCATGATAACTGAGGGACCCCCTCCCCGTCAGAAGATTTTTGGGAGGGGGCATCATCATCTGATCTCACGATTCAGATGCATGCCGCTAAAAGGAGGAATAGATAAATGGAAACACTAACGGGTTTCTATTTGCTGATGGGCTTTTTTTTTGGAGTGGTTGAAGCATTAAGAAAAGTGATAGATATAGGTGGGAGGTTAATGGATTTGATTATGAATCTCGTGACAGGAAATGAAAGACAGATTTTGGAAGGATGTAGTACAATCTCCATCATCTTTTCTTATTTTTAACCATAGCCAATTGCATCTCTTCTTCTTCTTCATTTCAATTTCAGATCATTCAAGACCTTTCCAAGTTTATATAATTTTCCATCTTCACTTAAACTGGTTTTCCTTTAAAATCATGTAATAAAAATCTTTGTAGTAATTAATGGCTTACCTTTCATGTTGAAGTACAAATATAATATGCTAAGCGTTGAAACTTTCCAGGAGGAGGCTAGCTAGAATGGACAGTAGGCAGATGTCAAAGAAGGATAAGAAGGAGGAGATTCCATCAGAGACTGAAATGATATCCGGTGGCGTTGAGTCTCATGCGGCACCAGCATCAGGGCATGGTGCGTCTGGACTTCGCAGACAGCTGAGTGTTACAAAGACCAATGGCCTCTGCTTTCCAGGCATGCTGGCTCATTCGACTGTAGGATTCATCGGGCCCCAAGTCTCTAACGGACCACAAGCATCGACTCTCAATCTGCATCCCTTCGGGATTCTACAACTAAGCCAAATTCTGCCACAGCCACTGCTGAATGATCTAGCAGTAGTGCAGATGTATGGGGCCTCAATAATTCTCATTGTGTATATATGTTAGCATATCGTGTGTCCTATTGACTTGTTGCTGCTACAAACTTTGTTAAAAAAAAAATCAGTTGTTCAGTTGTTCTGCATTAACTATTCTCCTTGGTTTCTTGATGGAGTTTTCAGTCATCGATATCCTTCTCAGGATTAGGTTATGCCTGCCTGAGACATGTAAAATCTTGGTTCCAGGTTTCCATCAATGAACGGAATAGAGTCTTCATTAATTCTTGATTGGGCATGGTGGCCGGATATACTATTATATATGTTGATTCATGGATTTTTAGGTTGAAATACTAGGCTAATTAGACACAATGACGACATTATACTTGTAGACAATTTCAACGTTAAAGCATTGATATATCAAGTCAAATTATCTATTGGGCCTAGGAAATTGGACTAAAAAACATTTTTCTTATTCAAGATCCTATAATTATATATGAATTTAATAAAAATATAAAAAAAAAATTTATTCTAATACATCGACACTAATTATAACATAATAATTTTTGTATTTATTTATATTTCCCAGACATTACAAAACCTTATTTAATTTCCGTCCGTCTAGACCCCACCTGAGATGGAGTTAAGTAACATCTTTAAAGCCCCACGTTTTTACGAAAGAGTATGATTACAGGTCCAGAACAGAAATTTCGCAGATTTGGCAGTTGATGAGCGGGGTTAATTAAATATACTGAAGAATTACTGAAAAGGGACTTTGAGCTATAAGGGGAAATTACCAAAAAAAAAAAAAAAAAAAACTAGAATTGAGCACCATGGAATATGTCATAAAGGATTTTCATGACAAGATTGGTGGAAGCTAAAATTATCACCAACAGTGCGTGCAGCTCTAACGTGAGAGGGAAACACATCGAAAATTGGACATTATTGTTGAGGAAAACTATGATGAAGATGATGAATGTAATGATGGTTAGAACAACTAGAACCAACATGACTATGATGTAGTAATGCTCTATAATTGACCTATGTTGAAAATTTTAGCCTATTCTATGGCAAGAGAGGGGCATCTGAATCAGCACGCAACTAATCCCAATAATACAGTCAAGGGAATCATGTTTAACTGAGTTGCTGTTTTCCTTTCAATGTATACAGGACAAGAGTTAAATCACTTTTTGTTTTGGTCTTATATAAAAGGAAAAGAAGCATAATCAAATCCTTAAGTAATAATCAAGGCAGTTTATTTAACAAGAGTAAATTCTTTCCTGAATATGAACTCAAAATCAGAGAAATACTATTAGGTTGCTTTTTGCTTCAAAGATACTAAAATTTTAAATAAGACTTAACTCAGTTGATCATACAACTATTTTTAAGAATAGACAACAGATAAATTTGAAGTTCAAAAGTCTATTCATGCCAAAAAAAAAAAAGGTCTATTAACTTTTCATTTTTCTTAAGGTTTTTAAAGCCCGTTACAGTGGATTCTGAACTTGTAGACAACTGGACAATTTTTGCAGTAGTACTTGTATCTTTGACGGGATTAAAGTGAATCTCTCTGGCTGGAAAAATTTAAGCAAAAGCTAACACTGGTCAAGTTTTCTAGGTTTTCAATTAAGATTTATCAAACCAACATAATTGAATTGAAAGTACACAATGTTAAAAGCAAAGCATGTCATCCATGTGAACTACCAAGCGATGCAAAATTTGGAGTAATGATAACTCAATTCAGCTCAAAACAAAGATGGAAGACAAAGAAATTCCAATAAAACAGCATTGCATCCTGTCGGACAGAAGAAGTGCCAATACTTGATCTGGATTAACAGGAGAGGATCGAGGGAGTTGCAACTAAATGGCAAAGACAGGTGTTGCAGATTCATAGACAAACACAGCGATATTGGCCCCATGATTAGTCATTTACAATTAGGATTCCTACTTCATTTCTAAAAATGAGATTCATCAAAGAGAATTTTCAGATCCGTATACCTATAGCTAAATTTAATTTTAAGGAGTCGCCACCAATATTTTTTGTTAAAGTGTGATTAATCACCTAAGTAAATTTATCTCTTTTTAAGGAGAAATCTCAAGTTTAACTTAGATATATTTAAAGGGTAGATAAATATCTACGAAACTAAAATTATGTTCAGGAATACGGTTACATGTGAAAAAAATTATAGCACTCTTATAACACTCATTAAAAGATAGTACCAGTTTTATTTTATGTTATCTAAGCCTTAAAATATTTTTGAATTTTGACCAAGTAAATTTAATTATTAAAAATTAATTTTAAAATTACTCCAATCGTTTGCTAGTGATTTAAGACAATTTTTTACCTCATAAATATTCATGGAGACTCGTGTTCTATTCTAAAGAGACTCGATTATCGGATTCATTAACATATTTTTGAAGAAAGTATTTTTTGAAAGCAAATAATAAAATCCTTCAATCGTTTGATAAGATTTTATATCAATACATATCCCTCAATCATTTAGTAAGATTTTTATTTGAAAATCTCAAAAATTTCATTTGAAAAAAAAAGTCATTAAATCCTTTAATAGTTTGGTAAAATTTAACAAAATTTTAAATTTTGCAACCGTTTGGTAGGATTGAAAAATTATTTTTCAAAAATTCATTATGAAATTGTCTAATCGTTTTGTAGAATTCATAATTCAAGATTTAAATTCTCCAATCATTTAGTAGGAATCATGAATTTATTATAAAAATTTATTTTAAAAGAAGAAAGAGAAATAACTAAGTAACATAAAATAGATTACAAATAAAGAAAAAAAGTAAAAATTACCTTGTCTTTTTTCTTGTTTCTCTACAAAACAATCTATGGCTTTTTTAGCGCCCTTCACCTGTGGTGATTGTCTTTTTTTTTTTTGTTTTAAAAAAAATCAAACAAAAACTTAAAACATATATGCCCAAAACCTCGAAAATTTTGTTACCAAAACTTTTTGTTGAATACCTCTCTTTTGTGTTTTTTTCAACCCCTTTATGCAACACAAAACTTCAAAAAAAAAAAATCCTAATTATTTAAACCCAAAACACTAGAAAAAAAAAAACTCTTAATTTTTTGCTTTTTTTTTTTTTTTTACTCTTTCCTTCTTATTTTTTTTGATTGATTCTTCCTTATTTCTAATTGATCCTAATGGGGTTTTTATATAGGCTTCTAATCCAAATCACAATAAGAGAAGGTTTTCTTGATTTAAATCTCCTAATCAAAGTTAAATTTAGATTTTTAATCCAAGTCCGCCTCTCAAATCAATACATTTCTCTTTTCAATTAGAACACTAGATTTCAAACCGAATCAAACTTTTTCCTTTTTTTTATTTTTTTAAAAAATCATAAATAAATTAATTAGCAAAATAAATAATCCTAAAATACCTTGGACTAAATGAGGTGTCTACAGCTACCTTATTTTTTGCCCATTTTTTGTGAAATAGAAATTGGGCAAATACATGGATATCTATTATGTCCGGATAACCAACTTGACATTTTTTTTTTAACAGACTCTTTTAAATGGGAACTCAGACTTTTTGAACAGCATAAAAGGCTTCTCTAAACAAAGGCTCAACATCTTTTAAAAATATAAAAAGTTCTTATCAATAGAGGTTCAATAACTTTTAAAAAATATAAAAGACTTCTCTCAACAAAGACTCAACAACTTTTGAAAAAATATAAAAATATTCTCACTTTTGCTCAACAAATTTAACTCGAAAGACTTAGAGACTATATCTAGAGGTTTTACGAATCTCAACATTTAAATGCTTCTTTAAACATAGGCTCTACGACTTTGAAAATATAAAAGAGATTTTTATCTGAAGGAGATCAAGGGTTCATTCATTGAAAGGTTCTTGAGATTTGCTTAATTCTTTGAGGTTCGCATTAAGGATTCAAAGATTCACATTTGAAATTCATATCCAAGATTCCAATATTCTCATCTGAAAAGTTCAAATCTAAAATTCAATATCTTAAGGATTCACATATGAGATTCTCATTTTATGGTAAAAAATTTCTCTAAACAGAGGCTATAAAACTTTAAAACTGGAAGAGTTTCTCAACAAGATTTAGCAATTCTTCTTGAAATCATTCTCTTCATCCAAAGGTTTTAAACTTCATCTTCACAATATTTTCTTTATACGAGGATCAAAATCTTATCAAAAGGTTTTATTTTTTCAAATTTTAGTTTTTCTAAGATTATGTTTTGAAGTCTTAAAAATTATGTCTGTAGGTCTTACAAATCATATTCGAAAGTCTTAAGAATTATACTCAGAGGCCTTACAAATCATGCTCAGAGGTCTTGAGAATTATGTCCAGAGATCATACAAATTACGTTTGGAGGTCTTAAAAATTATGTTCAGAGGCCTTATAAATCATGCTTGGAGGTCTTAAAAATTATGTCCGAAAGTTTTACAAATCGTGCTTGGAGGTCTTGAGAATTATATCCAAAGGCCTTACAAATCATACCTGGAGGTATTGAAAATTATGCTCGGAGGCCTTACAAATCATGCTTGTAAGCCTGAAAATTATGCCTAGAGACCTTATAAATTATGTTTGTAGGTATTACAAATTATGCCTAGCGGTCATACAAATCATTTCTTATCTTTGAAAAAGTTTCTCCTTAACAAATATAAATGTCTTCACAACAAATTCTCCAATGTTCATGACAACTAAAGAAATTGCCCATATAACTATTCCATGATCCAAAAAATGCATATTCTTTCGAAAAACATGTGATTGAATCTTTT
This sequence comes from Durio zibethinus, assembly GCF_047325235.1. NCBI lineage: Eukaryota > Viridiplantae > Streptophyta > Magnoliopsida > Malvales > Malvaceae > Durio > Durio zibethinus. The sequence goes on from NC_143165.1 coordinate 32,841,673, forward strand.
AAAAATTGGTGATTATTGTATAGAATGATGAAAGTGAAAGGGAATGAAATGGTTCAACATACTGAGGTTTTAAAAGAGATTTTGCCACTGGATAGGAAAAAGCAAATCATTATGTCTTCATTTGGGCTCACTAATGAAAAATCATCTTTTAAAGTACAATCCACTTTTGCACTCTCTTAATTTCTTAATATAGTAATTTAACAAATGTTAAGACTAGTTGTGATAAGTTCAAAATTTTTAAGAAAGAAAGAAATGTTCAAATTTAAAAACAAATCCTTTGGATTAGGGTTCATCTTTTTGAATTTCTCAAAGATTTTTATTTGGTTCCTTCCTTTAATGACATTACTTGACTTGCTTTTAATCTTACTTTAGACTGTCCTTTCTTTCTATTCAATCTTTTTTTTTTTTTACTATCCCATCATGCATTTGAAAATTTAAAATTCATCTAAAATAAAAAAGTAATGGTGATTTCCTAAAGAAAAACTTTTCAATTTAAATATCCACACTTGATCAAAATAGGCTTTTCAAATGATGTAACATAGGCCAGGGTTTGAGGTTCTAAAAGAAAGGATAAATAGGCCTAAAAATTTGTTTAAAGGTAATCAAATTAAGGATAATTTCTTTTGTCAATGAGATTTTCCTTTTGCCTTTTTCAAAACATGCATTTTCATTGTTTTTTTCATTTTTTTCCTTCTTTTTTCTTCATGTTTCCACATTTAAACAAATTGAGCTCAAAATTTTAAAAATTTACCTTTTAACTGTGGGCATTCTTTCTTTACCTTTAACTTTGTATTTATTGCTTTCTTAAATAGATCTTCTTTCATACTTGCCCTTAGTGTGGAGGGTGATATTTGGTTAGGATTCTTTCTAAAAGAATTTAATAAGCTCAAAAGGGGTAACAAATAGATATTTTATTTTTGTGAAAGAAATATAAAGATGGTCATTTATCATATCAAATATGGATACCTTTATTGAAAAGCTATTCTTAGGAGAAGATTTTTCTTTAATTTTTGAATCATTTGAATATCTCATATGCATGATGTTACAATCAATTCTTTTTTTTATCTTTTTTTTTTATTTTTTGTTTTATTTTGTTTTGTTTTATTTTTTATTTTTTTGCAACTCCAGCTTAAAGTATATTATCTTACTATATCAAATGAACTCTCAATGTGACAATCTTGATTTTCACAACTCACATCAAAAGATAAAATCAATGCCATCAAAAGGAAAGGATAATGAAAAAATTGAATAATTTGACTTTTTAGTAAACTTGCTCCAAAATATGACAAAAGAAAATTTTAGGACTATGAAATAAAAGGGATACTGTATAAATCAAGATGTGGAACAAGGATATTAAGAGATATGAGCTTTTCAATGATTATATCTCAAATTGGAGAGATTAGGTTATGTTTAGGCTAGCCTTGATACTTATCAAATTACCCAAAATCCAAAATCTTTAGTTCGTGAAATCTTGGATTCTGACAAAAAGTGTGATTCCCAAAAAAGTGTGATACCCAGAGTTTTCTTCCATTTTCAAGGTATCCCGTATTCAATAATTAATTTATGAGGGGGAATCCACATATATTAATTTCTGAATAATTACTATAATCTCCTTAACGTATATAATGATAATTTTTTATTAGTTTTTATTAATAATAAATACCCAAATGACAAATGATGCATTTAACAACAAAAGAAGATAAATATTTTATTTGATTGCTATTTTTATTTATAAAATATCATCAATAAAAAAATATTAAGAATTATTTAAGGTATTTCTGGTTGGGAAATGCCTTAAATAATCTTTTTATTTTTTAAAAAAGGATTATTTAAGGTATTTTTAGTCTAAAAGCACCTTAAAAATACCCTTCACTTTTTTAGATCGTATTATTTAATGTTTTTTTTACTAAAAATGCTTTAAATAATTCATTTCATTACTTATAAGATTTAAGAGATAAAATATAAAAAAATTAGAATAGCTCAGTCAGTTAGAGTATATGGTTATTAACCATATGATTGTAGGTTTGACCCTTTCTTCTAACACTTTAATGTTTTTTTAAGGGGATTATTTAAAACTTTTTTTGGTTAAAAATGTCTTAAATAATATCTTTCAATTTTTTAGACTGTATTATTTAAGGGGGTTTTTTTTACTAAAAATGCCTTAAATAATCAATTTCATTATTTATAAGATTTAAGAGATAAAATATAAAAAAACTGGAGTATCTCAGTTGGTTAGAGCATATGACTATTAACCATAAGGTCATAGGCTCGACTCATCCTTTTAGAGTTTTTTTTTTGGGCTTACTTATTTTTTTAGATTATTTAAGGCATTTCTAACTAGAAAACGCCTTAAATAATGCTGATTAATTTTTTTAGGGGATTATTTAAGGAGTTTTTTGCTAGAAAATACCTTAAATAATCCCATTCAATTTTTTGTAGATGATTATTTAAGATGTTTTTTGACCTTAAATAATCCTAAAAAAAAAAATGAATAGGATTATTTAAGGCTTTTTAAGCTAGAAAATACCTTAAATAATCCTAAAAAATTGAACAAGATTATTTAAGGCTTTTTCATGCCAAATGCCCTTAATTACAATATAAAGAAATTTTTTTTAGTAATAGAAACCTACAACTAATTTGTAATCACTTTGAAACATACTTTTTAAAATAGTAATGGCTATTTCATAATTTTTTATTCAGGTAAATTTTGAAAATAATGTAATTTTTTCCCTAGAATCCTAGAATACCATAGGGAGATATAGGTTTTTGATTTTGGGACTTTGGGTACTATTAAAAATCTATCACTTTCCCTCGAAATCAGATTACCTTGAACCAAACATTGGAATCAAATACCTAATAGTAAGATTCTGAGGGAAAATGCACATATTATCCCAAACCAAACGCCCCATAAAAGAGTACGTCATGTATTAGCTTACAAAGATTTTACAAATTTCACTGCTCACAGCCTTAATTAAGATTATCATTATTAAAATCCCTCTTGATCAAGTGAAAATTAAGTTTGTGAGACTTGAGAAGTTAGGCTTTAGAATGGTATAATTCTCAATTGAATTGGAGTACGGGTTGGTTACAACTAGATATGTTCATTCTTGATAATAATTACCAATTCCCTTAAGATTATTTTCACATGTAATGTAGGAATTCATATGACAAGATTGGAAGCAAAACTTAGGCAAAAACTCATGCATATGTCAAAGAAAAACTTAGACAACAAACTTAAAATTTTGAAATCTTTCCACAAATTATTTGATACTTCATATCCAAAAGAAAAACTATTATAAAGCAGATTTTCATTGCTCTATAAGCTCTATGGTCAAAGTGCCATTATTGATAAGTCTTTCAATTTTCTCTTTCAAATGCCTACATCTTTTAATTGAGTATCCAATTGCCTCATGTGATAATCACATCTACCATTAGGATCATAATTTTTCATTGATGGATTTGGAGTTATTTTTAAAAGCACATGGGTGAGGAATTGGTGCTTTATTAGTAAAGGCAATAGGTCAAGAATTGGGATTGAAATTCTCTTTTGATTATTCTTTGACCTTTGTAACTTGCTTCCTGATTGGGTAGCAAATTGAGTGATTATTGTTTGAGGACAAAGATTTGCATGAAAGCCTAACTATTGCACAGGTTGGCAAAGATAAGGATTTTGAGAAAGGTTGGTTATAGAAGGGTAATAAGGTGGGTACACTGAATAAATCTGACATGGGGTAAAGCTTTTAGCCTATTGCCCCTCATAAATCACAACATAAGCATCTTTTTCCTTCTTCTTTGGTGCATAATCTCTCGTTGCATCATTTACCATTTTTTTTAAGTTTGCCATTCTTGCTTTTTTTTATCATCTCCCTATAAATTACCATATTAGCAAAATTCTTAGTGGTATTTCCAATAATCCTTTCATAATATACAGATTTGAGAGTATTAACAAACAAAATCGTGATTTTTTTGTCAGTGAGCGATGATTGAACTTGGGCAATAACATCTCTCCACCTCTGGGTATATTCTTTAAAGCCTTCAGTGTCTTTCTTTTTCATACTTTGTAATGACAAATGATCTAGAACCAAATCTAAGATATGTTTGTATTGTGTGATAAACACCCTAGCTAGTTCTTTTCAACCACATATGTGGGACTTATCCATTTGGACACATGACTTTAAAGTAGATCCAACAAGGCTATCTTGAAAAATACAGATGAGCAACTTTTCATCACGTGCATGTGTGATCATTTTGTGGCAGTACATAGTGGCATACATTATTGGATATTTGGTTTTATCATACTTTTCAAATTTAGGGACTTTAAACTTGGGTAGAATGATCACATAAGTAACCAAGCATAGTTCAACAATATCCATTGAACCATAAATCCATCCCCTCAATAACTCGAAGCTTTCTTTAATAAAATAATTTTTTTGTTGAGATTTAAAGCTTTTCTTAGTTTCTACTATGTTTGTCTTTAGCTTCTCTTATTCTTTTAGATAATCCAGATTAGAAACTTGAGTTGGATCAAGAATATGAGCTAAATGAGGAAGAGCCATAGTTACAAGCATATTAGTATGCATGTAAAGGTAGCTTGCCTAAATGGCATTTAACATTGAGCCCCTTGATATGTCTGTTTGGAATATGTGCCAAAGTCAGGTTGGTATATTGGATCATCAATCTATTCAACTACTATTTTCTCTTTGTTCAAATTCTTCAGCAATTCAGTCGTATCTTCTAATTACCCTTTCATCTCTTCTTGTGCCCTTTTTCATATTTTGGAAGTGAAAAAGCATGCTTTTCTACCATAATTCTGGCTTGATATAAAGATTAAGCTATTATTGAACCTTTTTACCACAATTAGGATGATATGTTACTAGATGCTAAGAATTATCCTAACTTGTTAGAAACATTCTTCTATATGCATGAATGAATAAATGAATGCACATATTGAATGTGATACACAATAATTCAATGATGCATGAGTAGATAAATAAATGCATTCACATAACAATTTAATGATGCATGGATTGACAAATGACTGCATGAATGGATGCATGAGTTAATGTTTCGCTAGCTCGAACAAAGATATGAAATCTCACGAAAGTGTAGGTACTTAACTCACTCCCAAGGGACAGAGCACCTGTGTAAAAGCTTATATTGTGTAGATGCAAGTGAATGATAGAATATGGTACAATTATAAATAGACAAAACATTCAAAGAAAAATTCTTAACTTTAACTCAGGCTTTGGATAACACAAGTTTACTGACTTGACTCTCCACTATCTCCACTGGAGTCACTAAATTGTTATAATGTATAGATCCATATACCTATAGCTAAACTTTACTTTAAGGAGTTGCCACCAATTTTTTTGTTAAGGTATGATTCGTCACCTAAGTTAATCTATCTCTTTTTAAAGAGAAGTCTCAAGCTTAACTTAGGTATATTTAAAAGGTAGATAAATATCTATAAAACTAAAATTAAGTTTGGGAGTATGGTTAAGTGTGAGGAAAGTTATAGTACCTTCATAATGCTCATTGAATAATGGTAACCGTTTGATTTTATGTTATCCAAGCCTTAAAATATTTTTAAATTTTTACCAAGTAAAATTAATTATTAAAAATTGATCTTAAAATGACTCCAATAATTTGGTAATGATTTAAGATAATTTTCTCATCTTAGGAATATTTATGGAGACTCGTGTTCCACTTTGAAGAAGCTCCATTATTGGATTCATTAACATTTTTTTTTAAGAAATTATTGTTTGAAAGCAAATAATAAAATCCATCAATCATTTGGTAAGATTTTATATCAATGCATATCCTCCAATCGTTTGGTGGGATTTTTATTTGAAAACCTCGAAAATTTTATTTGAAAAAAAAGACATTAAATCCTCCAATAATTTGATAAAATTTAAAGAAAATTTAAATCCTTTAATTATTTGGTAGGATTGAAATATTATTTTTCGAAAATTAATTATGAAATTATCTAATCATTTGGAAGATTTCATAATTCAAGATTTAAATCCTCCAATCATTTAGTAAGAATCATGAATTTATTATAAAAATTTATTTTAAAAGAAAAAAGAAAAATGATTGAATAACATAAATAGATATACAAATACAGAAAAAATATAAAAATTATCTTGTCTTCTTTTTTGTTTCTCTACAAAACAATCTTTGGCTTCATTAGTGCCCTTTGCCTCTCTTTTGTGTTTTTTCTAAACCCCTTTCACCAACATAAAATTTTCAAAAGAAAATCTTAATTATCTAAACCCAAAACATTAGAATAGATTATAAAAAACCTCTTAATTTTTTTTTCTTTTACTCTTTCTCTCTTGATTTTTTTTTTTGATTGATTCTTCATCTTTGTATCTAATGATCCTAATAAGGTCTTTTATATAAACATCTAATCCAAATCACAATTGGAGAAAGTTTTCTTGGTTTAAATCTCCTGATTAAAGTCAATTTTAGAATTTTAATCCAAGTCTACCTCTTAAATCCATACATTCTCTTTTCCAATTAGAACACTAGACTTCAAACCAAATCAAACTTTTCCCTTTTTCTTTTTTTTTTTTAAACCATAAATCAATTAATTAACAAAATAAATAATCTTATCTAAACAAAATACTAAAATCCTAAACTACCCTAGACTAAATGGGATGTTTACACCTGTCTCTTGAAAATCTTGATTCTTATTATATTTTGTAACATCAACAATGCATATCTCCATGTTTTTCAGCTAAAATTACAAGGCATTTGCTCAAAGGATAAAAAAAAGAAGAGAACATATGTTACCCTTAAAATTACCATCTCCAACTTGGATATAAACAAAATTCACTCAATTCTTTTCACTGGCACTTCTATTGATGGACAACAACTTACTGAACATTTTTTTGGGTTTCGTAGGTAGAGCACAGAAAGCCTTAAACTTAGAAGATCTTCCCATTCCATCAGGGTTCATATCATTTTCATCCAAATCATCGTCTTCATCAAGCTTCATCCTTAATGTTGAAATTCTGGACTTTGGTGATTTAAGTCCTGAGACGCTCCATTGTTCATCTGCTGGAATGCTAGTAGTAGTGCTTAAAGGTCCTGGCGGCCTTGATGGATCAATCTTATGAGAGGCTAAAAGTGCCTTAATGTTGGTAGGGAGCTCGGTCACTTTGCCCCCAGCTGTGGCAGCTCGAGCTTGCTCGAAGAAGAGAACTTGTACCACTACTCTAAGAGGAAGTTTTTCATTTTGTGCAGCATGCATGCAGGCCTCAACAGAGAGTTTTTTGCAGTCTAGAATCCGGCACAACTTTTTCCTTTCGCTCTTGTTTAGGTTTGGATGTGCCTGTACATTCAAACGTAAGAACTACAGTAATCTGCACCTTCATATTAGCACTAATAACTGAGTAATTTAATGCCACTATTTTTCTATATGTTGGTATAGACAGAATTAGTAATATTTTTTAGATGATTGCAATTATCCACTAAGGATTTCCCTTCATCTTGAAAATCAAGGAAATGCTATTCATTCTTCGCCTAAGACAACTCTGTATGTCAACAAAGGGAATATTTGAATTGCAGCCTAATCCTAACTGCCAATAAATGAAGAACATGGAAAGACTATTAAGTCAAGGGATTTGGTTAGCTACTGAAAATGGTGACCCACATCCTAAAATGTGATGCTGAAATATTGCAAAAATTCATCAGAAGTGTGGAATATGGTAAACTAGAATATGGTAAACTAAAATAAGGTTACGAAACCAGTTTTATTTACCTTGAGATAAATGTCAATAGCTCGGTAGAGATCATCGTGGTCAAGCCGTGAGAAATCCGGGATTGTCTCAGCTATTGCAATGAATTTTGACAGAGGTAAATTTATGTCTCTGGCAATCTCTTGAAGATACCCATCTACAATTTTGGCTACTTTTAGTTTGGCGCTGTGTGATGCTGAAGAAGACCTTCTACTTTCCTGAAACTCAAAATCAATATTCTCGGCTGAACGGGACCTTCTTCTCCTTTCAAACCCCAACTTGGATCTTGGAGGGCTGGTTGGAGGACTCTGTCCTTGTAACATGAATTGCTCCAAAATGGTCAGGGCTATGTCTACATCATAGAGGGTATCGCTTGAGTATGATAGAGAGGGTATTAACAGATCACTGACTCTTGCTTCCTCTAACTGAAGTGCTGCTCTTCTAGCCAATTCCATCTTTGAAGAAGATGACGCATTAAGAATGTTTGCTGCTTTCAAGAGTTTAAGCAGAAAACTGCAAGAAACAGCTCCTTTCTCTGACGGGAGTAAACTAACGATTGATTCCAACAGCAGCCTTTGCTTTGAAGTAGCCTCACTTGCTGAGTCTGAATCTGAGTCAGATGCTGCTCCTTTGTTAGCTTTTACATGTCTGGATATGTTAGGTAACCAACGAGATGCAAAAATTTGCAATGCTTCACCAATGAGATTAGAGGGTATTTTTCCACCAGATTTAACTGCTATCATGGTTCTCCAGTAGAGGTCTATACCCAACTCAGCCATGTCCTCAGCCCACCAACCTTTGGTTGTTGGTTTGTGCCGCTGGCTCTCCTCTCCATTACAAGATATATCATCTCTTACCCTTCTTGACTGACTACGTGACAAGCTCACCTTTGAGGGGTGTGTTGAAACTTTTGATGCAATTGCTTCTATGCATCTGCTAGTAATTCCGAGGTCTTCTGACCATAGAGGATAGCCTTTGGTGCTTTGTAGAGTCACAATAGAGTCTTTCCATCCATGTAGGATGCATGAATTGAAGAAAACTTCGAGTTTGTAAACCAAGTTCCCCTTCTCAATATCTTCTGTCATCTGTAAATATTCGGCAGCACATCGTGCAGCTACAATGTTATACGCGCTGAGAGTGATTGTGATACCATAACAGAACTTTGCACAGAGCTCAAACGCCTCAATTCCACCAGGGAAATCAGGTAGTTGGATTATTTGGTGTTGTAATGTTTCAGGGCATTCAGAGCATATTCTCTGCAGCCGCAAACACTTTGACAACAGAGGAAACTGCATGGAGAATGAATTTACAAGAATCAATACAAAAACCAAGATTAGAACATAATTCAATAGAATTGCAACGAATACAGGAGTTAGCCTTCCTAGTAGTAAATTATCTCATAAATTTTTACCTTGTGAAGCAGATATCTATTTCCTTTCACTTGAATTATAAGGTCACTAGAGACTTCAGAAGAGACAGACCTGCATCAAGAAAAGAAATCCATGGTATCTTCCTCAAGAAAAACATCTAATCAAAACTTATCTCTGTCTTTAATCAGTCACAAGAATCTTACCTTACAGCCTCCGCAGTGTAGAAGGTGTCAGGCCGAGATCCAAGTTTCATAAACTTCATGAGTAAATCTTGTGTTGTTTTTGTTCTTCACTTGGCTTTGTGTATTCACCAGATACAACTTAATATGATGGAAACTAATCAGAACTTTTTTTCATGCTTTTGGCGCACCAAAAGTCATAACAGGTTCCTTCTCCAACAGCAAGCAAAAGATGTTCTCCGAACAATAGACCACCCATTTCCTGTACGAAAATTTCCCAACTAAGCAACCCCCAACTAGAAACCAAAACAAGAAAAAGAGCTCTAACTCCAGAAAGTTAAAAATCTTTCTATATAGCAACAAAACAAATAAACTGTCAACAAAAAAAAAAAAAAAACAATTTTACTGGAGGAGATACTAGAGGGGATATCCAAGGAGTACCAAGAGTTTTTGCTGTGGGTGTAATGCTCTCTCTGAGTTTTATATATAGATTTTTTTTATATAGCACAAATAGTCAAGTGACAAAAACCCAGTAAGATCAAATGATCCAAAGTCTCAAGTCCTTTCAGTCATATTCCATATCCAATCTGATTTGGACACGAAAAACAAAGAATCAAGGCCATTGCAATCCTATGAAGATCAAGTATTCTGAAACTCTCACCATGTCAATGAACCCAAAAGCATGGTAAAAAAAGACCATAAGCACCTCTCCCAAATAACATACATAAATGTTAAGTTTCACTACGTTACTCTAATTCGAAAGACTAAAAAGAGTTCAAATAAAGAATGTTTTTTGAGACAACAACCTGAAATCCAAAGCTTTAGATACTCTCTACACAAACAGCAACTGCCAATCATTCATCGGAAAATTCAACCTGAATTTATATGAAAAACCATGTTTTGTGTCTGAATATATATTTTTAACCCTTTTGTAACATCTAAAAGAATATATGATTTCAAGCCATCAGTCTTCAAGGGGATTTTGCCATGCCAGCGTGCAGCACCCACGTGCTTAACCTGCGCCCACTTGTGCTCCTCTCTCTCATCATTGCTATTCCCATTTTTAATTTTTCACCTGTACCCACCCTGCATTAGTTTAGTCAAACACTAATTTATACGCAACATCGTACGCCTCTCAATTTCCATTTACCATTTTTTAAGAAAAAAACGAATATCAGAATAAAATGTTAAAAAATATATATTACGAAAATTTCTGCAATTTATATTGTCTGCTTTACAAAGTATATTATATAAAAAAAAATACAGAAAAGGAAGGTAAAGGAAGAGCCTAAAACAAGGAATAGGATACCTGTATCGCTATCATAGTAGCCTTTATCCAATCCTCACCTACGGCTTTGCACTTTGCAGATTAGATTTTATAATTGGGGCTGCAGCTAGAAGTCTAAAACTGCCCTTGAGGTTTCACTAGAATATCACCAACAACCCTTTCCTCCAATCTAAGCCTAATGGTCCAATGATCATGCAATTCAATAGATTGTTGGTGTGAAATGAAAGAAACAGTAGTTTAAGATGGGAGTGATGTTAGTATGAGGTAAGGGACTTGTTTGTCCTTCGTAAAGAGATTCATCAATGAAATGTGTTATGTTGGCAGTTGAAGGTCAACTTCAGACTTGTTTTTGCATTGGATTCTTACAGGCTATGGCTTTTTATTGCTCTGCAGTCTTTTTTGTTCTATTTTAAGTGTCTTTTTTCTTTTATAGTTGAGATTGACAGGAATGTGGGCTCGAATTGATTGAATGATGAGTAATCCATAGTTCCCTACAAAAATATGAGAATACAGTTTTTCCTTCACTTCCTCAAAATATTAAGTTAGGTAACCCCACATCATTCATGTTTTAAGCTCTAGCTAGACTTTTCACTGCTCGAATGGGTGCGATTTATGTGAACAAACGAATAAAATTAAGAGCTTTTCCAGCTTATGCATTATTTCTCTTATTCAAATATTTTGCATTCATTTAATTAAAACAAAGAGAAAGCAAAAGCAGCTAGAAATTACGAGGAAAATCCTGAAGCTGTCAAAGCATCTAAGCTCGAGGTTACTTTTCAACCAAATAAACAATACAAAACAAAAAGGAAATGCTTTTCATGACAACCTGATTTCGCTCAAGATGTTTCAAGGGACTTTCTTCTGCTGCTATATATGCATGAAGTGAAAAAGAAAAGCTGAAATCTCTTCAGTGATGCTATAGGCTGCAGCGTTATTCCAATTGAAATAGAAGTATATAAATAAAGCGAGAAAAGGTGACTGACCCTTTTGGAGAGATCTTGGTAAGGTTGTTTCAGGAATCTCGTGTGCTTAATTGGATTTTAATTGATTTTCAGACAATCCAATCAATAAATAGGTTAAAAATGTAACGTTTAACAACCAGTTTTTGTCAAAGAGAGATAATGTCCAAGTGTTGTCTACCCAAATGTTGTGCCGAATTGGGGCATGATCACAAGTGGGATTTAGACTCGGTCCCCGCTTAGTTTCGACTCGATCACTGTCCGTCCAGTAAAGACCAGGGCTTTGTCTTGGCTCCATCGATGCCGACCCCAAGCCCAGGCAACTTTGGCGATTTTGATATTTCCTGGGTAAGCTAAGGATAATATATGAAAATTGAATGGCGTTGGATAGAGGAAAAGTCTTTGTGGGCATAAGTTGATGCTAACCCTACGTCAGAAAAATGGGTGATTCACAAATGCTGTAATGGTCCTTCTCTGTGCTACCCAACGGGGTGGCCAACCGACAAACCGTCCTTTAGTAGGACCATCTTGGGGTCCATGGCGTGGGACCCTTGTACCCCTACTCTCCCAATATTAGAAACCCTTTAATAGTTTGGATCCAAAGGGGTTGAATTTTGGACCTCTTGCCCCTGGCCTCTCACATCTTAACAAGACCAGATAAGTTGCATAAGAAAAATTGGATCCTCATTAAATTATTGTCGAAAATCTAAATTATTTGAAATGAAAGAGCAATTTAAAAACATTTCATTGCAGAAGAAGATTGGACTAAATGGAGATGCATACTATTAGGTCGATGACAGGCACACCGCACATCCAATTGAGAATCTTATAGTTGATGCATGGTGGCAGGCAGAAGGTGACGGCCATGTGGGATCCCCCCAATGCATCACTGTTCCGTTGATAAGTATATACAATTGTTGCATTTATTAAGTAACAATAAATCATAAAACAAGACACCATTTGCAGCAAACTGCTATTGAGTTTGATATTTACTTTTAACAACATATGAATTCAATAAAGAGGGCTCAAGAGGGGCCTGAAACATTGAAATGTCGCAGCGATTAGGTTGGTTTGGTTAGGGTTGCACCCGACACACAAAAATTAAATTTAGTCTAGTCATCACCAGAAATGCTTTGAAGGAAATGGGTGGTGATAATTGATAAGCTTTAAAGCAATTGTCTGGTCTGGTAATCATCTAGAGCGAATGTTGCAAGCTCGTGTTATCGCTGTCTGTCTGTTATAGATAATCCCTTTTTAGGGCTTGGAATTTTGGACGTATTAGAAAAAAAAAATGCACACGCACAACCCAATGACATCTGTGCGTGATTTGATAGCATGCAGGCTTGGCCGGTTGGTATCTTTTTGTGTTCGTGACTTATGAATTGTAACCTTCAGACTTACAGGAGACCTGATCTCCATTCCCTTCCCCCTAGTGCCACCCGCCTTGGCCCTGGCTCTGCGTGGAACGAAAGTCACTTTCAGCTTTTTCCAATGTGGTGCCTTGCTCATTTACTTGTGCGGTTTCTGTGTTTCTAATGAATCAAGGCCTTGGCGAAAAATACCAAAATTGAAGGGAAAAAATTCCCAACTCTAACACGCCTTACACGTAGCTCAACTACGTCCAGCATTTAGTTGGTTCAACACCATCAAATTGGTTTATTTACGTCGGATTTCCAGTGTTGAACTTGCAAATTCGAGGAGACACAAATTAACAGCTTTTTGAATGTCAAGGGAACATGAGATTTTTTGGTACAAATCGTTGATTGATATATATATCTAGCGAAACATCGTATCAAACCAGAATCACCCATCAGTTTGAAAAATTTTCATCATTACTAACTCCGTTACTTTTGGCCATTTACTGAATGAATTAGTAAACGGCCAAATGTTGCTCTGACCAATTCTATCTACTGATTGAATTAGTGGAGTTACTTGAGTAGCTTAGGCGGGAGAAAACTCAGAGAATTTGGCTATAATAAGAGAGCTTATGTCCAGGCATCATACCTCAAGAGAAGACTTGAGTAGGAGAAGAAACTAAGGTTCATATATTTTCCTGTTCTATTTCCATTTTAAGGTTCAATTTCTAACATGCAAAGTGAAAAGATTCAATTGATGTGAAAACTAGCTCCTGAATTCTTCCATATTAAGAAATTTTAAGGATTACTGCATACATTGACTTCAACAACTGAGGTTTTGAAAGCATTTTTGTAATTGCAGCATTGACAACAAAATCCAATTGGTAATTTCTTTAGTTTTTTTTCGTCTTTCCACCAATTTAATGACTCTACTGTCCTTCCAAACACACCTGTAATATTCAAATACCGACGTCTTAGAGGTCAAGAAGCACCACGTCTAGTGCTGAGCTCGTCCCACATCATTAATTGATACACTTTCTAGTTTGGCCTTACGGAAAATCTGTGTCATGATCATTAACCTAAAACAAAATGATGGCCTTGGAACAGTAGATGTCTTATGTTTAGTCAAAATATACTATTACCATCTCAGAGTACCGTCTCCAATGTCCATCATTAGATGGATCTGATTATGGACAAGTCAATAACAAAAGCGTTTTAAAAGCTTGAAAATCACGATTGCAGTTGTTAAATGATGGGATATAGCCACTCTTTTCCCCCAAGTAACCCACCTTATTCCTGTGTTTGTCGAAGATTCGCGTGCAACGCATGGCAAAGGCAGGATGAGTGTGACACGACAAATTAGATTTCAGCTTTACCTTACTATTATTGACTGTGAAAAAACCCCCCCAAAAAAAGCAATATTTAAAATTTTTTTTTTTTTTTGAGTATGAATGATTAGTAGTAAACCAATCATCAAAGTGGCCCCATTTTATCAAGATCTTGGTATAATTTGAAAGAGATATTACATAATAACACACTATTATAACTTTTCACTGTTTGGTGGACTCGAATCTAAGCTTTTTGATGTTTGGGTAGCAGAAAAGATGATTCATCCAGCTAAGAATTGCCATTTCCCCTTGTTTGTCAATTGAAAACTCGATCCTTGAGAAAGGGTTGTGCCTGACAGCAAAAAATAATGCCTTGATGCCTTTGTTTCTACTGCCAATAATTTGAGTGTCCATTACTAACGATCATTTAAAAGTCTTAAAGTTTCGGAGACTTAAAAAGTTGACAGCAGCCTAGATTAAGAAATAAAAAGGAAACTAGCTTCTTCAATTAGAATCACGATAGCTTTGATTTCAATTATTAGGTAAAAAATTTACAATCAATTAAATAATTAAATCAGTAAAAATATAATCAAATAATTAATTAATCACACAAAAAATAATAATTTAATGTGATTAAATAAAATCAACCTAAAAATAAAAAAAAATTCATTAATTATATAGAATTACAAACACATCATAACAATCAACACTTACTCACAATTAATATCTATGGATTATGTCATTCTCCTCTAATTTTACAGAATATTTTCAATCTAAATAAATAAATATTCATATGACTTACCATACCTCTCATTCTTCTCTATTTCACTCAAGCATATACATCCATAATAACAATTTGAAACTCCTATAATCCTATAGGTATTTATCCAATAAAATTTTATAATTCTTTTATATTTTTTTTCATACTTAATATTATAGAGACTCTACTATTTATTGTTAGTGCAAAAACTAAAATTCTAAAATTTTTGCTTTTGATAAATTTGAAATTTCAAGAAAAAGCTCCAAAGCACGTAACGGTACCACTTTTTTTAAGATTTTATTCGCTCTCATCATATTATTTATTTAGTAGGTGTGCAAAAGAATTACAGGTGATAAATCTCGAGGATACAATAAAGTTTAGTGACTAACTGTGTTTTACACTGATAAAATCAATCCACCAAGCATTCATTAACGTATTACAAAATCATCAAACTTTTATAAGGTTTTGTACAACAAAACTTTATGAAAGGAAATTTGGAGTTTATCAAAAAAAAGAAGAGTTCTAAAAATTGTTTCTATATATTCTCAGAAAGCCAGAGGAGCTTATATAACCAATTAAATGTCTATTTATTATATAAACTTAACTATCTATTTTGAGTAGACAAAAATTACTCATTTTTAATAGTTAAAAATTATTTATTTTGAATAAATTTATCTGTTTGTTTTATATAAACTTATCTTTTTGTCTATTTTCGATAAATTTAACTAATTAAACACTTAATTAAAAAATATTATTTTATTTATTGCACGTAACAAGCATTAATATTAATTATTTAATTAATGTAAAACCTACCAAGTTTGAAAATCCAAACTGCCCATTATCCACTTAAGTCTAATTATAATGGACTTTTACTCCCCTTAATTTAAATGATTATCTTATTTACTCTTTTTTTTATTTGAGATAATTCTCATATTTTATTTTGAAAATTCTTAACATTTATAAGCATTAATAACTTATCTCTTAAAAATTTTTTTATCTTTAAAATTCTTTTTTTACAAATTTTTTTCATCAAGTAATATCTAATCAATCTAAAAAAATTTCAATCAAATTTTTTATGAAATTTAAGCCACTATCCCAACATTCTTTACCCTGTTAAAAAAACAAAAATTAAAATTTTTCTTTTCTTTTCATGGCTGCCTGGAAAAACACATATTAGTCCATGTTTTCTTGTTGTTGTATCCATGAATTTACAGTTCTGAAAACAAACACAGTGAATTGATTCTGACCCATCTTTTAATTTGCTGGTGTGAGTTCATATCAACTTTAATAAATGTCGGGGATAAAATGTTGAGATGAAACAAAATGCAGTTACCTTTTCTCTGTTCTTGCGGTATGTTGATTAAGATCAAATCAAAATGAGATCAACAAATACGTGTCATTCGACTTAGGGTTGGTGTTCGAATCTTTGAAACTTAAAGCTTTTTTTTTTTTTTTCCAATCATTGCATTGTTGCAACAACCTTGATTTATGGTTAGAATTTAAATAAAAAAAAAAAAAAGGCAAATAAAAAGGGAGTGCAAATTGGGGTCTAAAAGTTGCAAGAGAAATGTCACATTTTCATTAGATGCTTGGTCCATCTATACCTTAGGGAATGCCTATTTGCCTTTAGAAAGGGGGAAAAAGAGATAATGATTGAGGATATATTTAAGAGTACGATTGGAAAAATTCATATTAAAAAAGTGTATTTTATAATTAAATTCTGAGAATTCTCCATCGAATCCCAAATGAACCAAAAATTTTAATTTGTAATATACAAATACTTTTTGGTTCAAGCATTTAAAGAATAAGTTGGAGCATTCAAATAGACGTGGAGATTTGAAATGACAATCTATAAGGTTTTTTTTTTTTTTTTTTTTTTGAGACTAGTACTAATTTAAGACAAGGAATTTGTTTATCAGAAAGCTCTTTTACTTAAAAATTTAATAATATAAAACTCATAATTAGTTGCACTGCAAAAAAAATCAATTACTTTTAACTTACAAAAACTCTTAAAGAAGTTAATTGATTATTGGATTAATTGACATGTTATTAAAGTTGATATTTAAAAATTGAGAATTGAAGAAAATTTATCCGAGTAATATATTTTTCAATCAAATAAATAATAATATAGGAGATTGAAGGGTAAATTTGAAATTTAAAAAAACTTCCTAAAATATTAGATTATAGACCTAAATCTAAAATTGTTATTTACATTTTAGTCCAACAATTTTGAAAATTTTCAAAATATTGGCAATGAGTCTATCAAATCAATTTCATAAAGTAGCTATTAAGAGAGCTCTTTGTACTTGTTAATTATAAATATGAGCTTATATTTTAAGGTGATTGTTTGATAATCTAATCATATAATTATTAGGGAACCTTTTTATCTATAATTTTTTATTACAATTTTACAATTATTTAATTATCATAAATATAATATTAATATATTATTGTTATTAAATTTTAATTATTAATATATTAATATATTATTATCATTATTATTTTTTGGATAAATTATAATTTTATTATCCAAGAAACAGCAAATCACTACAGTAAAAGAGTTTGTAAAATTTAGTATCACTTCGCTTATTTACATTACAAACGTCACTCTGTTTAGCTCCCATCTCACACACAATTCTTTATTAACATGATCCAAATCAACATGTTTTAATCCTGCCACTTTTAGCCTGACTACCTCCTTAGTTTGTCTCCAGATCTGCTCACTATTGCTTTCCTCCGACTTGAATTGGCTTTTGTTTCGTTCGTTCCAAATCGAAAAGATGTAAGCTCCCCAAGCTAGTCTCAATATAATAGAGAGTAAAGCCCTCCCTCGGAGTTTGGCAATTGCCAACTGAAATTCATTTTCTCAATCCTCAACTTCCTTTCGCAGCTGATAGTACTGTAAGACCTACCTCCACACTGCCTTAGAATAACTACATTTAAAGAAAATGTGATTCCTACATTGATCGTCCTGTTAAGACAATACACAGCACCCATCAGTTTCAATCTCCCATCCATTCAACCTGTCTTTAGTAGTGAGCCTATTAAGAATGGCCATCCATGCGACAACTACATGTTTAGGTATATGTGGCTTACACTAGACAAGCCTATGCCAGGCAACTTTCTCCTGTTTAGGTCTTAATTCCTCCCATACAACTCTAGCAGGATAGTTTAAGCAACCCTCCACTAACATTAAAATCCTGGAGGAAATTAATGTTCCTCATTTGTAGCACTTTCCTCATACTCCAACTACTGCTTTGAGGGATTGGCACATCCCATATGCTTCTCCCTTTGACCACATAGTTCTGTGTCCATGGTATCCAAATTCATCTGCTTGTGCAAATAGAGACCATAAATGCTAGATCATACAAGTTTGATTCTATGTTGAGATATCCTTTAACCCGCAACCCTCCGTCTGACTTAGAACTACAAATGGTTTGCCATTTTACTCTAGCACCCTGTGCTGTGCCCGTCGGTCCTTTCCAGATGTAGCTCGAGCAGAGCTGAGCAATTTTCTTGATGACCTTCTGAGGTAGGATAAAATGCTTACACCGGTGGTTATAAATGGTGTACAGGACAGATTGTATCAAATGCAATCTACCTACATATGATAGGTGCTTAGCTGTCCAGCTATTGATTCTGGCAATAATCCTTTCTACTAGCGCAGTGCAATTCTTATATGTCAATCGTAGGGTAACCAAAGAAACACCAAGGTATCTAACAGGAAGCGTGCCGAGCTTAAACCTTGTTTCTTGCAGAATTGCATGTAGCTCACTCTTTTAGATTCCAGTGCAATATAGCTCATTTTTTTGCACAATAGAGCTTAAGGTCAGAGGGTTTTTTTAACTACATCTCATATTCTATTTTAAATTTATGTAGTACTAATTAAAATAGAAGAAAAGTCTATTTAATAAGTAGTAATTCCTGGAGTTTTACATGATTGAAAATAAATATGGAATGTTTAATAAAAGTTTTTCTCTTTATTTTTTTTTTAAAATAAAAGACACACTATCAGCATCGTCAAATAAGGAAAAAAAACAATTGAAACTCTAATCTAAAAGGCTAAAATAAAGAGCTTTTCACACGTAAGAAAAAACCCAAATTCAAAAGAGAGGAATAATGGTAATGATTAGGTCCTAATCCAATCCATATTGTGATCAGCACCGATCCAAAGAATAAAGTGTTTGGTCAAATTGAATAAAGAAAAAATAAAAAGAAAGAAATGAGTAGTAGAATTTGATAGGAATAAGAATGCAAATCCAAAATCCTGGCAGGCTATGGGCATTATATTTTTTGGCAACGAGTATTTATTCATTCCCTCTTTTCTTTCATTGTTAAGGTTCTTCGGCTTTAGGATTTTTTTTTTTTTGGGTTATGGTGTTATCTTATACCATCATTCATGTTGGAATTTCTAGCTCAAATTGCACCAATGAAACAAATACAATATACACATTAAAACAAATTTAAAAAACAATAATTTAAAATAAATAAAAACTTACCAAAAGTACATACATTAAAATCCCTAAACCCTTAAATCCTAAAATATTTTAGAGTTAAAATCCTTCTCATGTATATAAATATATCATATGAGTATAAAATAGATGTTATATTATTTATTTTTATTTTCGTACTTGAGTAAAAGCATACTCCTTTTCGTTTCTTTCTTTAAAATTTAATGATTATAAACTATTCAAATAAAAAATCAATTCTCAAAATTCATTGAACTTGGATAAATTTGACATCCTGACAGGGTTTTCTTTCGAAATAAGTACTCCTCCGCTCTCTCTCAAACTGGCAAAATGCCAAGTTGCCAACAGTTCTTGTCGTTGGGAAAGGGAAACTACCTGCTGTTTTTGGCTGACTTCCTATAAAATTCCTTCTTTATCTCTTCTACCTAGTTAAAAGAAACTTAAGGATTAGATTTAACTTTTAAACACTTCTCGTTGATTCTACGATTTTAGAGGCATTCGGGGCCTACCTATTTGCCCAAAAGCAAAAGATTTCAATGACCATTTGATTGAAGAGAATTTTTAAGGATTACATTTAGATTGATTCTGTATATAAACATTGAACATGTTAATTGATGTCACTTTTCTTTAAACAAAAGCTACTTTTTGATAGTGAATCTTACATAAAATACAAATTGTAAGTTTAGGCCACTTTAATTAGGGTTGGAAAAAAATCCCAATTGTCAAGATTTCCAATTTTTTCTTTCCAAGTTAACATCGTGTATACCAATTACTTTATTGGTAAAACATGTCTTCTTCAACCCGAGAGGGTAAACCCTACAATATGGTTCCATTATAATATTATTTTTGGAGATGAGAAAAATGATAGGGTTGTAAATGTTGAGATTTTAATTTTAAATTTATTAATTAATAAATTTTAAAAATAATTTTATAAAATAAGTGAACTAAATTTGGGATTCATTTCCGCTATAATATATTACTGAAAAGCTTTTGAACGAATTCGTGGAGCAGACTGATACTTTAATTAAGGCTGTTGAATTCCGTCCATGCTCCTCATTCATTCGAGTAGGACAAAGTTCCCCTCTTTGACTCTTTCAAATCAACTTTGTCCTCGTTTCAGAAGGTCAGGAGAAAAAGATGATTGAGGGAGCAAGTTAAATCAGAACTGGTCTCCAAATGTGACCTGATGCCCAGAAAAGTAGGCGATACAGCCAGCTTGTTCTCATCATATTTCTCAAGATAAGAAAATTTTGTGTAATTTATTAGTACTTAGATCATATATATATATATATATATGTTTGGGTTTGCTTGCTAGAATTAGAGATAGTAATGGGTAAGGTCGAAGTGAGTTTTTATTTGTTCTAAATTTGATATGACATTATGTAAAATCGTATCTGATCTGACTCAACCTGAAATTAATAAAATAATATTTTTAATGTAAATATAAAATTAAATAAATATATATATAATTAATTAATTAAAATATTTTTTTATATATATCAAATCGAGTCGGGATGGGTTTGCCTAAAATCCAATGTTGACCTAACCTTAACTTTATTTTATAATTATCCAATGTTGACCTAACCTTAACTTTATTTTACAATTATCCAACCTGACTCGAAGCCTGATTTAAAAAAAAATGACCTTAAGAGGTTAGGTTGGATCAAAACCCATTGGCCAGGAATCACGAGCACGAGTTAGGCTACCATCTCTAGCTAGAATCATAAAGATGAAAGACTTAACTTATTGCTCATTCATGGGCTATCAAAGAAAAAAATTTTGTAGTACATGAAATTGTCATAAGCTTAAACCATTATCCAATAGAAGAAAATTGTAAGATGGGTCGAGTGTGATCTAATATGGGCTAAAATATCCAAACTAAGGAAATTATGGAGAAGAACAGAGGTTTGAAAGTGGTTAGATTTCGCTCCCATTAAATTTAAATACTTAAGTTGGTGCATATTCGTAGTCGGGATGGGTTGCCTGCCCTATTTGATTTAGGCTTCTTGGGTATTAGCAATAGTAAGTGTGGACACTTATTTTGTTCAAAACAAAAAAATAATAAATAAATAAAATTTTTTAAAAAAAGTTAAAATTTTGGTTTCAACTTTGGCAATTAAAATCAAACTACCATAGTGATTTTTTTTTCCTCTGCCACATACCTAATTTTGCAGCACGAATTAAAAGGGCTATGAAAATCCTTTTGAATTCCAAATTATATGGTATTTGAAGACTCAAAAAGGCTTTATAAATGGAGTCAGAACATTGCAAAAAAAGGAGAACATAGAGGAGTCTAGGGGGATTGCTAGAAAAAGAAGGAGGACGACTGCCCAAAAAAAAAAAGGCATGAATAAAAAAGGGGTTAAGTTACTAGATTCTTCCAAAAAAAAAGGGGAAACAATGCAAAAAATAATAATAATAACACCACAATCCTCCTAGAAAGGAACCATTAACAAAAATAGTAAAAAAAAAAAAAGCCTTGAAGCAAAACAATTTTTTTTTTAAACAACAAAAGGTCAAAACTAGAAACTTTGATTTAAGATATTTGGAATTTTTTTTTAATATATATATATATATATAATTAGGGAAAATTATTTAGGAGGTTAAAAGTTACATTTTGGGAATTTTTAAAATTTTTTGAAAATTTTTTAGGGTCACTAAATTCTGAAAAATGTTTAAATTTTTTAGCCACTGCAATTTTTTCAGCGGCCATTTGAATTTTTTTACTATCAAAATCTGAGAAAAGGTGACAAAATCTAAAAATCGTTTAAATTTTTTGACGTCGGTTGAAGTTTCTGGTGAAGCGTAGTGGCCACAAGCTAAAAATTAGGATTGCACAACGATCGGCTAAAGGAAAATTTTTCTTAAAAAAAAGGGCTCTAAAGGTAGAGAGAGGGAAAAAAAATAAAAAAAATTGATTTTAGCATATTTATAGGCCACCAAAACAATATCGTTTTGGCTTGACTCGTGGAGCAACCTGCGTAGGATCTATACCTTGACTCGCACCTAACCCAACTTGTTTGGCAAGATTTTTTTTTCTTTTTCTTTTTATTTTTAGTTTTAATTTTATATTTTATTTATTTTATGTTGATTTTTTATTTTTTATGATATTATTATTATTATTATTATTATTATTATTATTATTATTTTTAGAAATGAATAAAAATAAAAATAAAGTTACAATAAAATGTAGATTAGGTAAAATAAAAAATAATATGCATAAATCTTTTTAAAAAAATATTAATAATAACTATTTAAGGAAATTGAAATTTGTAGCTTAAATTTCACCAAAGTGTTAGGATAATTTAAGAAATAATTTTTGCTAAAAAAAAATAATAAATATGAAAACTAATGAATTGTTTAAGTTAATCTTTTAAATATAATTTTTAAAGAAAATTAAAGGAGTTTGATTTTCTTTAATTATTGCAAGTAAAAATATTTTTTCGATTTCACCATAGAGTTGGGATAATCCTAAAATTATTTTTACTAGAATAAAGATTTATTTAAATAATATAAAAATAATAAATAAAAAAAATAAAAGTGTTTCTTTAAATTAATCTCTTAATTATTATCAAAAATATATTTTTGGATTTCACCAAAAAGTTGAGATAATTCAAAAAAAATTTAAAATTAAATTATTTTTACTAAATAAAGATTTATTTAAATAGTAAGAGAAAATAATGAAAATAATAAATAGTAAATATTAAATAATAACAAAAATAAAAAAATCACAATAAAAATTAATCAAATATTTAATTTAAACTTTTAATTATCATCAATAAAAAAAATAAGTTTTAGGATCTCGTTAAAAAGTTGAGATGTCCTAAAATCTGTTTAAAATTTTTAGGGTTTGGCAGAAAAGTCGGGATAATCTTAAAATCAGTTTTAATAAATAAATAAAATATCCTATGATGAAATTTTGAAAAATTTGTGAATGGTTAATTTTTTTGCAAATTTTTTCTAAACAAAAATTTTCTATAAATTCCACCAAAGTGTTTAAGAATTTATAAAATATAATAATAATAATAATAATAATACTAATTTCATAACAAAAAATGTTTTTCATAAATAAATTTTAGGAAATTAAGTTTAAATATAAAAAAAATCATATCATCAAAATTAAAGGATTACACATGTTTAATTGGTACCATTCTTCAAATGGACGACATGAAGGTGCTAATATCTTCTTTACTTATAATTGTACTCTCGAACTTAACTCTGGTTCCATAGACTTAAGCGTCTTTTGGTAAATCTTAATTATTTTAAGATTATTTTAAAGATAATATTTTTGGGTGGCCAATCACACCCTACAAAAAAAATTGGTGATGACTTCAAAAATTTTCATCAAGTTTAGCTATCAAGCCTTTCGAATGAAAAATCATTATGATAGCTTGGCCACTCTACTGGAGATACTAGAGAGTCAAGCCAAAAAATAAAATAGATGTCATCCAACCTTTAATTTTGTCATCTTTTCGATATTTAATTTTAATTCCTTATCTCACTTTAGAATAAAAACAAGATTTAAAAAAAAAAAGCAAAACTTTGATGGTTTCATTTGGTTTTGTTATGTTATTCTACTTGTGTTATATTGTTGCTAATTATATTGTTGATTTTATTTCGATTAATAATTGCTACGTTCCATCACACACATACATTTTTACCTTTATACATGAGTTTTATACCCGAGCTCTCAAATTTATCTCTTTTTAGGAGGGAGCAGAATATTTATGTTTTTGTGAGGTTATAATGCCTTTGCTTGGGTTAGCGAAATACTTCTATTCAAGATGAATCCTTTTCGTCGGTAGCTCTTTATAGGTAAGGATTGGAAACTTTACTAGTCCAAAATGGATGACAGTGGGGATCAATTTGGGAATCTTTTTAGCTTTTGTTAAAAATAAAACCATGCATATAGTGAACCTTAAGAAACCAAACTTAGATAGAGCCATACCATTTTTGTATATTATACCCTAAATTAGGATACTGAAGGAATATTTATTTTAATATGCTTACTGACCCTAATTTGTTTTGCTTTCATTTTGTTTCATGATCATGCATCATCATAATCACTTGCATATGGGATATGCTTTTCAATGTGCCAATATTAGTTAAAAAAAATTTTGATCTTACTTTAGAAATGCCATCATGATGTTCCTAACTTTGAAGCCCATTGTATGTGAAGAGACTAATGTAGTGATAACTCTATCATTAGAAGCCCAAAGCATAATGGGAAACTATTCAAAAAAATCTGAATAGGAAACTTTGCCTGAAGAAATCGAACTAAGGCTTTAACAAAATAACATTTTTAAGTTGGTCGAGATCTGGCACCATGTAACAACTCATAGGAAGATGGCTTTTGAGGAAAAATATGGTCATATTGCTTCACTCTTTGATGTGCATATAAAAAATTAGTTCATAAGAGCTCTAGTTCAATTTTGGGACCTTATTTATAGATGTTTCATGTTCAACAAGATAGATATGACCCTGACGATTGAAAAGTATATTACATTGCTATGGTTGCATCTCTCAAATCCATATAAAATCTATTGGCGAGGTTAAAAACTTGGATCTTAAAAGAAACTTGCCTATATGATGGAGGTCTCCATTCAGAATGTGAACTCATACATCCAAAGAAAAAGCAAAAGTGATTACATCCCATTGGAAATCTTGCATGATTATATCGTCATACATTTAGAGGATGAACGAGACATGAGAATGATAACTTTAGTAATTTATGGCTTGATCATTTTTTTAAAAGTCCTGGGATAAATTGAGGTATCAATGATTGACTTCCTCAAGTAGGTGGACAACAAAATCAATTATGTTCTTTTTATACTGGCAAAAATATTTAGATTATTGAATCACTATTGAAAAAGAGAAAAACGCTTTATAAGGTGTGCATAGTTACTTCATATTTGGGTAAAATGTTATCTTCAACATCTTATGGGTAAATTTTATCCTACTTATAGTAATAAAAGTAGGTTATTTGAAGAATTCTGCAATGTTGAGTGGCCAGAATCAAAGTCTAAGGAAAAGTGGGTATCGATGTTGCAAAATTTTACCAGTGCTAAGGTTATATAGGGAGCTCTATGGATGCCACAAGAAGTCATGTTGTACAAGTGTGGTGACAAGATGTGGGTTTCACTCTTGACACTGTAAGGAGGTATAAGCTATACTCTAGCAATGGTCATCGACAATTAGGGTCAGAGTAGTTTGTTCAAATGACTCATAGGTTTTGGGAATAAAAATTCTCTTTCAAGGAGCTAGGATTTCTTAATATAGTAAAAGAGATTATCAAAGAATGGAAACAAACCTAGAGAGTGAATCGTGGGGGTATACAAATAAAGTCATACTTGAATATCTGATATGGAGAATTCAACGCATCACAAGCAAAGTTGATCTCTAAGAAGAAAAACTATGCCACCAAGAAGATGCCCATTGTGCAGAGATTTCTACAAACATGAAAATTATGAAGTGCAAATTTAAAGAAGAGAAAAAAATATGAGAGCTTGAAAAAAATAAGCTTCAATATGAGATTAATGAGTAAAAAGATAAGACTGAGAAGAGTGAAGCAAAATTTTAAGAGATGGAAAGAGAGCAAGAAAAGATTTCTAAAAGCTTACATTAGTCCGTCATTTTGATGACCACTGAGCTTAAAAAATTAAAAAAAAATGTATAACAGCTTCAATCTAATTTATTTTCTAAAGAAGAAGAGCTTAGCGAGTCTGTGGAAGAAAAAAAGATACTGCAGGTCTTATGGACGACTTAAAACAGCAAATACACTATCAATATAAACCCATTCAAGTCTTGAGAGAAAAACAAGATCAATTCGAACTTAAAGCCAAAAAAGCCCAATATTGAAAGAAAGAATGTCTCATGAAAGAATCTCAAGCCATTCATTCGGTAGAATAAATAAAAAAAGACAGCTTAAAAGCAAGAAAGATGGCCCAAAAAGCTAAACAAGTAAAGGAAAAAGTCTACCCATGACAGCATAGCCAACCTTTGACCAATTTCCTAGATAGTGCTTATGAACAGTTAAGCATCTAGGGTGCTTCTTTTGAAAATTAAAATATTATTATAGTTTGAATGTAAAGAGTCTTTAGTAAGATAGTGTGGTAAACTCAAGGCTACAATATTTGAATTTGAGTAATGTGACATTGTGATGTGGTGGTTCAAATTTAAACTTAAAATCTTTTACAAATATTGGATACATAACAAGCACATCATTTGTATTCATGATTTCATGCATCATATGTGTGTTTCATCCCATGTTAAAATTTAAAATATATATAATTAAAAGAAAAAAGCCTTGAAATAAAAAATCTCAAAAAGTTTCCCTTAACTCAATCAGGTGCAAAGATAGTTAGGCCATCAAGAAATATAGATCAGACCACTCATCATCATTACAACACTTACTCTTAAGTCAAAATCATGAAAAATGAGCAAGCATCTAGATTGAAAAAGATAGAGAAAACTCAGTTTAAGATACAAGAATAGATGTTAGGTCTCAACAAGAGTTAATAAAATAAATGACTAGTTCTTAAGAAGAGACTCGAAAAAAAATGGCTACAATGATAAACATGATAAGAAAAAAAACTAAAAGAAAAAGGATAGCTGAAGAAGTGACCAATGAGAAAGAGTTGCAAGCCTAATAAAACACTAGTGATAGGAAGATCCATTATATCCACCAGGGTTCCCTCCACCCTATGTTCAAACTTTTCATAAAGTGCATCCACAAATGACATAGCCTAAAAGGCAGCCACATGCTTAATTTAATTTACCTCTCTTAATGGTTCAACCTCAGAGTCAAAGACACATGGATCTAAACATTAGGGCAAGTTATGTTGATCCTATTATGGTCCCAGATTTAGATAATCTAAGAGAACATAAAAGATTAAAGAAAAGCATGTTTGAACAATCTAAGAATATAAAGGTGTAGTAAAAATTAGATATTTCAGAAGAAAGGCTGTGAACTATTGAAAGTGTGAACATTTTTGGTATAATTGATGCGAGTGAACTTAATTTAGTTTCAAATATGGTAATTCTACCAAAGTTTAAATACCATAATATGAAAAATATGATAGAACCAAGTGCCCCTGGCATATATCACCATGTTTTGTTGAAAAATGATCGAGTATACAAACAACAACAATTTACTTATCCATTATTTTTAATATAGTCTTACTGAATTAGCTACCAAATGGTATATTTAATTAGACAGAAGTTGTATTCATTCATAAAAAGATCTAGCTAAAAAATTTATTACTCAATACAAGTATATTATAGATATAGCTTCAGATAGATTGTCCTTGTAAAACATGAAAAATAAGGCTAATAAAAATTTTAAAGAGTATGCCCAGAGATGACGAGATGTTACCGACTAAGTTTAGCCTTTTCTCATTAAGAAAAAAATAACTATTCTATTCATCAATACCTATCGAGCCCCGTACTATGGCCGACTCATTGGTCATGCCATGAAAAACTTTGTTGATATGATGATTACGAGTGAAATAATAGAAAATGCCATTAAAAATGGAAAAATCCAAAGAAGTAATGTTTTTGGATCAAAGAAAAAAAGACCACCCAAGAAGAAAGAAGCAAAAATACAACCTGTCACCACTAAAAAATCAAAACCAAGACCTTCTACTCCATACCACTCATATCCCACATACCAACCTTCTTACCTAACCATTTCCAACATTTCACAAAACCTATACACTTACCAACCATTGTAACACGGTCTTTCCTTTAGTCAAGCACCACAGACTTTAATAAAAAAGAACTCTGAAATAATCGAGAGTAACAATAATTTGATCCAATTCTTATAACTTACATGAAATCGTTCTTTCAGTTACTTCAAAAACATTTAATGGCCCAACCACCCATAAAACTTTTAAAATCTCTATTTTCAAAGAGGTACGATTCCAAAGCTTACTATGAATATCATTATGGGATTTAAGGCCATTCTCTGAAAAATTGTATAGCTTTCAAATGTAAGGTGTAAGGCTTGATTGATAACGAGATTATGAATTTCACAACAAAGGCTGGATGAAATGCTGATGCCAATTCGTTACCCAATTATGGTGAGGGATCAATAAATGCTTTAAGTAGCAAGACAACTCAAAACATTAAAAGAGAAGTAAGTGAGATCTGAACCCCTATGGATCAAATATTTGTTGCCTTAATGAAAACCAATATGATTTGCCTAATACCTAGAAACACAAAAAATGGAAATTTCATATCTAATCCTAATCAAATTTATGAATTCTATATCAGAGCGATTGGTTATTTGCTTTAGGATTGTAATGTCTGTAGACAAGAATTGCAAAAGATTATGGATTCTTTCCTGGTCAAATTGTACAAAAAATATGAAGACAATTCAATGAATGTTGTGATTAGAGATTTGTCTAGAAGTAGGTTTACCGAATAAGTTTGGAGCTTGTTACCATTTTTTATTAAACGAAACTAAGTGTTAGGGTTGATAAGTCAGTTCATATGAATTTTAAGCCTATCACCATATTTTATGATGAAAAAGCGAGTGCAAAAATTGATAAACTAGTTTATACAACTATGCCAAAGGTGACAAATGAGGTCTCTAGTCTATTCTCATATAAAACTAAGAAAGCAGTCCTTTGATAATATGATTGTAATATCATATCACAAGGTTTGGATAATGGTTCCCTTCAATATGGCTTATGTGACACAAATACAGCAAACATAACTGGTATAGGGGTTATAACTTGAAGTGGACAATGTTATACCCCAAAAACATTTAAGAAAGCACAAAAAAGAAAAACAAAGGAATGGGAGACAAGCTTAGAAAAAGAAAATAGGCCAACCAATGATCAAGAGACTCACCTAGCCCTAATCTTAGACTAAAAAAGTAAGAATCTGATTACAAAAAAAAAAAATTATGAGTTTTTGAAACTTCTTAAGCATAGTGAGTATAGTGTGGTGAAGCAATTGAATCGCTTACCAGCTCGAATTTCTATACTCTCATTATTATTGAATTCTGAGTCGTATAGAAATACCTTACTTAAAGCACTTAATGAGGTTTATTTAGCTCATAATATATCTATAGAGAAATTTGATCGTATAGTGAGAAATATCTTAGTGAAAAATTTTATATCATTTAACGATGATGAGATTCTATCTGGTGGTAAGGGCGATGCCAAGGCTTTACATATCTACACAAGATACAAGGATCACACACTGGTCAAAGTGCTTATTGATAATGGATCTTCTTTGAATGTCATGCCTATGACTACAATATCTATGTTGTCAGTCGACATATTTTATATGAAGATGAGTCACATGACAGTAAGAGCTTTTGATGGAATTCATCATGAACTGATAGGCGATATCAAGTTACCAATTCAAATCGGCTCATGTACTTTTAATATAATCTTCCATGTCATGGATATTGCTTTTTTCTACAGCTGCCTTTTAGGAAAACCATGAATTCATATGGCAGAAGCTATCTTTTTCATTTTACATCAAAAAGCGAAATTCATAACTAATGAAAAGATGGTTATTATTACCAATGAAGAAGATCTACTAGTCACTAAACCATCAATCATATTATAGGTTAAAGCAGCTGAAGAAGGTTCAAAATATTCTTTTAGATCTTTTGAATTTGTTAATACAACCTATGTAAGAGAAGGATCAAAGGTGCCTACTCTATATCTATCCAAAGCTTCTATGATGGCCCTTAATCAAGTGATAAGAAAAATACAACAAATGTCAACTAACTTACAAGGGATAAAATAACCATGGATGATAGCTAAGAAAAATGATCGGTTCAATCTAATGACAAGCCAACTCGAAAAGGAAAAATGAAGTTCATGGAAGAGAAAAAAAAAAAAGGTTAGCTCATTTTCTAGGGCAAAAGGTAGAAATTGAAAGTTTGTCTTTTTCTCTTCTCTATGAGACTTTCATTTTAGCTGGCTATATCTATCCAGATGTAGTAAAAAACATAAAAAAAAAGGGCTTACACCACCATTGAAGGATATCTTCACTAAATTTTTAATACAAATGATGGATGAAAAAAAGGTGAACAAAAATCCAAGAAGTCTATGGGTGTATCCTACTTCTCCTGGTGTAGAGTAAAAGAATTGGTATGTTAAGGAGCTGCCTATTATTTTTAAATTTTTTTCAAAGTAATGTGTTAAACTTAATATAAATACTTTTGTTAAAAGTATTAAGTGTCTTGTATGTGTATTTATTTCCTTATTTTCATTTGAATAAATGACAAGTATAGTGCATTTGTCATATTTCTTTTGCCTTTTTCATTTTAACTCCTGGCATTACTATACATCCCTCTATATTTAATCTATTTCATTCATTTTCAAGTACTTAAATAATGAATGTGAATATCATCATGACAATAATTTGAGACTTGATTTTGAAAATTCTATTTATATTAGTGAACTTGATAATGAAAAGAATAAGGAAAACCATGCAATATCCCTAAAACTATTAAGATTAACGGAACAATAAGAGAAACAAATCATGCATCATCAAAAAGTCACTGAAGTTGTGAATCTAGGGGATGAAAAAACTAAAAAAGAGGTTAAGATTGGTATTTCAATACCATTACCAATATAGTAAAAGCTGATAAATTTACTTTATGAATATATAGATATATTTACTTTGTCGTACCAAGATATGCTAAGACTAAATACTGAAATTGTAGTACATAAGCTACCTTTAAAATTCAAGTCCAAACCAATTAAACAAAAGTTGAGAAAGATGAAACCTGAAATGTTATTGAAAATAAAAAAAAAAAGTAAAAAAGTAATTTGATGCGGATTCTTAGAAATGGCTAAATATCCCGAATGAGTGACAAATATAGTTTCAGTACCCAAGAAAGATGGCAAAGTGAGAATATGTGTGAATTATAAGGATCTGAATATAGTAAGTTCAAAATATAACTTCCCATTGCCCCACATTGACACCTTAGTGGACAATATCACTAGGCATTCCCTATTTTCATTCATGGATGGGTTTTTAAGCTATAATCAAATCAAGATAACACAAAAAGATATGTAGAAGACTACTTTTGTGATATTATAATGAACATTTTGCTATAAAGTCATGTCCTTCGGTTTGAAAAATGCTAGGATAACTTATCAAAAAGCCATGGTAACTCTATTTCATGACATGATGCATAAAAAAATAGAGGTGTATATGGATGACATGATTTTTAAATCCCATGAAGAAGAAAATAATATGGCTAATCTCAAAAAGTTATTTGAAATATTAAGAAAGTTTTAGCTCAAACTCAATCCAGCTAATTGCATTTTTTATGTAATTTCAAGAAAATTACTTCAATTTATTGTTAGAAAAAAGGAATTGAGGTGAATCCAGATAAACTATGTGCCATCCAAGAGTTACCACCTTCATGCATACAAAAAGAAGTAAGGAGATTGCTAGGAAGGTTGAATTATATTACTCGTTTCATTTCTTAACTGATAGCCAAATGTGACCCCATATTCAAGATTATTCGAAAACATGGGTCAAAAGAATGGGATGCAGATTGTTAAATGGTGTTTGAAAAAGTTAAAGAATACTTATTAAACACCCACCAGTATTAATGCCGCCTATCCTTAAAAGACCCATCATCTTGCAATTGACAATGCATGAAAAATCAATGAGATGTGTTTTGAGGTAACATGATGAAACAAGAAGGAAATAACAAGCAATTTACTACCTAAGCAAAAAGTTCACTAACTATGAGTCTAAATATTCTTTTTTGGAAAAGATGTGTTATGCACTAGCTTGGATGGCTCATTGGCTCAGACAATACATATTGTATTATACCACTTGGCTCATTGCGAATTTGGATTCAATTAAGTAAATCTTTGAAAAGCCTTTATTATCAGAAAGAATAGCAAGATGGCAAGTGTTACTTTTTTAATATGACATTGTGTATGTGTCCCAAAAGGTAATCAAAGGAAGTGCTATTGCTGAATTTCTTGCAGAACACACTTAGAAAGATTATGTGCCTATGACATTTTATTTTCTAGATAAAGACTTAATGTTTGTATTGCACATAGTGAAGAACAGCCTAATAAAGATACATGCAAGATATATTTTGATGGCACATCAAATGTTTTAGGGCATAGTATAGAAGTAGTTTTGATATATTTAGAAGGAGATTACTATCCAATCGCTGTAAAACTAAGTTTTGATTGCACTAATAATGTGATAGAATATAAAGCATGTGTTATAGGACTTTAAGCTGTTCTTAAAAGGAATGCTCATAAATTAAAAGTTTATGGAGACTACCAGAGATTTAGAGTTGGTTATATACCAAAAGTACATATTAGAATTGATCAAAAAATTTAAAAATATTTGGTTTCATCATTTACATAAGAGGAGAATTAGATAGCTAATGTTTTGGCTACATTGGCAACAATGTTTAAGCTAAATAAAAATGCTAAAGTCCAACTTATCAAGTTGAGTTTGTTAGAAAAATCAACTCACTGTTTAAATGTTAAGGAAGTAGTTGATGAAAAACCATGGTATTCTAATATATTATAATATGTCAAGTATCAGTAATACCCGAAACATATATCAAAGAATGATAAGAGAACTTTGATAAGATTGGTGATGAGTTTTTTTTGGATGAAAAATTTTTATAAAAGAGAAGTCAAAACCAAATACTATTATGATGTGTGAATGCTACTGAAGCCAAAAAATTGCTAAAAGAAATCCATGAAGGTGTTTGTGGAACTCATATAAATTTTCACATGATGACTAAATAGATCATAAGAGCATGATACTATTGGTTGTTATGAAAAGAGATTACATTGACTTTATGCAGACAAGATGCAAGTTTCTCTAACATTTTTACATGTTATGTCAATACCTTGGCATTTCTCTATATGAGGAATGGATGTGATAGACTTATTACGTCAAAAGCTTTAAATGGACATTGATTCATTTTAGTAGTAACTGACTACTTCACAAAGTGGGTATAGGTAACTTCATATGCTAATGTGACAAGAATTATGGTTTGTAAATTTATCAAGGAAGAGATCATATGTCGATATAAACTTTCAAAAAGGATTATTTCAAATAATGCTCTTAATTTGAATAACAAAATGATGAGTAAGGTCTATGCTCAGTTCAAAATTAAACACCACAAATCGATGCCTTATCATTTGAAGATGAATGGGGCAATTAAAATAGTCAATAAGAACATAAAAAAAATTATTGAAAAGATGATAAATGTGTATAAATATTGACATGAAAAGCTACCATTTACATTACATGCTTATTGAACTTTGATTTGCATATCTATAAAAGCTACACCATTTTTATTAGTTTATGGGATAAAACAGTGTTGCCCATTAAAGTTAAAATTTTTTTCTTACGCATTCTCATGGAAGTCAAGTTGGAAAAAGTTAAGTGGATTTGTATTCATTATGAACAATTGAATCTCATTAAAGAAAGAAGACTAATGACACTTTATCATGGTTAACTATATCAAAGAAGAATGATGTGAGCTCATGATAAGAAAGTTCACCTTTGATGATTTCAAAAAAAAAAAATTAGTTTTGAAACAGATTTTTCCTAACCAACAGGATCCTCGAGGAAAATGGACTCCTAATTGAGAAGGCCTATATATGCTAAAGAAAATGTTTTCTAGTGGGGTATTGATTTTGACAAGAATGGATAGGGATGATTTGTCAAATCCAATCAATAGATGCAGTAAAAAAGTATTATGTTTAAAAAAAAAAAGAAAAAAGGCAAAAAGGTAAAATGAACTAAAAAGATATCTAAGTTAAAAACTTGAAGGGGCAACTTAGATAAATAAACATTAAATGGAATAAAACAATTCTCAATATGTGCCAGAATATCTCATTGGTTTTAGGCTAGCTTGGTTTGTTACATTTTTAGAAAGTCAAAAGATATCAATCAAGAGCTTTCTGAAAAGAATCCATGATGAATTTGTTCACGATGATATGATTATTTGTTATACAATTACTTGTTTTTCTTGTTATATCTTTTTGGATAATGCATGAAACATTTTTTCTTTTTACTGAAATAAAATACATTTTTTAATCATTTCTTTGTCCCTCTCATTAAAAAAAAGAAATGTGTAATATGTTATAATTATCATGATATTCAAAAGATGATGAATGAACAACAATGACCATGAAAGACACACACATAATTTTGAAAAAAATTTAAAATGATAAGCAAAATAGTAAGGAACAAAGGTTAAGGAGATAAAAGGCCTACAAGTCATAAAAATGGTAGAACTTAAATATGGAAAATCATAGAAAGAAACCTTATTATCCAAACTTAATCAGTTACTGGAATGCATAGGATTCAAAAAGGAAAAGGGAAACAAATACTAAGAAATTTCAAGGAATAAAAGAAAATGAAAAAAAAAAAAGAAGATGGTCTATTCATTTGTATTATTAGTGCATTTGCATCATAATCATCATTCATTGTATGACATTGCAAAAGCATGAAAATGTCATTCATACATCAATGTGACATAGCAGATATATAGGTCTAGGACAATCCAAGACCAAAAAAAAGAAAAGTCAAAAGCAAAAAAGATGTAAACCCTCTGTTTAAAAGACTCTTTCAAATGCCATTGCTTCTGAGATTTTTAATTTAAATTTTTATTGCCTTTGGTCAAAAGAGCTATTTAAAGTTTCATTGCCTTTAGTCGAGGAGTTTTCTTTAAAGTGTCATAGCCTCTAGTCAGATGAGCCATTAAAGTTTCATAGTTTCTAGTCAAAAGAGTTTTTTAATTTTAAAAGTCTATGGTTAGAGGACTTCATCAAAATTAGACATGATTTGTAAAATCAAAAGGTATAATCTATAAGTCCTCTCAAATTTTTTATTTAAAGTTTCATTACCTTTGATCAGAAAAGCTATTTAAAGTTTCATTGTCTTTACTTATAAGAGCCTTTTAAATCTAAAATTCCATTACCTTTGGTCAGATGAGCTATTTAAAGTTTCATTGCCTCAGGTTAGAGGAGCTTTTCTTTAAAGTATCATAACCTCTGGTCAAAAGAGTCATTTAAAGTTTTATAACCTTTGGTCAGAGAAGTTTTTTAATTTTAAGAGCCTCTAGTTGAGGACTCTATCAAAATTATGCATGATTTGTAAAACTAAAGGGCATAATTTATAAGTCCTCTCATATTTTTAAATTTAAAATTTCATTACTTCTGGTGAAAAGAACTTTTTAAATTCTAAAGTTTCATTGCCTACAGTTAAAGGAGCCTTTTGAATTTTAAACTTTCAGTGCCTCTGGTCAGATACTCCTTTTTAAATTTTCAAGAATTATTGAGCTTTTGCTTAGAGAAATTTTTAAATTTTCAAAAGTTGTCAAACCTCTACTTAGTAGAGCTTTCCAAATTTTTTTTCAAAAAAAAAAAAGATTAAAAATGTTCATATTTATAACATCATCCGAACAAAATAGTTATCTTTTTGTTTTTGCCCTATTCGTGATTCTCAGTAATATGCAAAGAGGGACAGCTATAGACATTTATTTTGTCCAAAACAAAAAAAATAGTAAATAAATAAAATTAAAAAAAAAGAAAGACAAAAGTCAAAATTTTGGTTTCAACTCTAACAGCTGAAATCAAGCCATCAAAGTGGTTTTTTTCCTCTTCTATCACAGACCTAATTTTGCAGCACGAATTAAGAGAGCCATGAAAGTCTTATTGAATCCTAGATTATCTGAGATTTGAAAGACTCAAAAAGGCTCTATAAATGGAGCCAGAACATTGTAAAAAAATGAGAACATAAAAGAGTCTAGAGGGATTGCTAGAAAAAGAGAGAAGATCACTGCTAAAAAAAAAAAGGCATGAACAAAGAAAAGGTTAGGTTACTAGGTTTTGCAAAAAAAAAAAGGGGGGGAATACACTTAAAAAAATTACACCACAGTCTTCCCAAAGAGGAACCAGTAGCAAAAATAGTAAAAAAAAAAAGCTTTTGTTTAAATAACACCACAGTCACCAAATTCTGAAAAAAGTTTAAAATTTTTTATGACCGATGAGTTTTTGACAGTCGTTTGATTTTTTTCAGCCATTGGAATCTAGGAAAAAAGGATGAAATATGGAAATTGTTTAAATTTTTTAGCCCCAGTTGAAGTTTTTGGTGATACTACGGTGGCTACTAGTAGGAAATTAAGATTACACAGCGATCGATGAAGGAAAATTTTTTCTATAGAGAGGTTTTGGAGGTAAAGAAAAGGGAAAGAAAAAATAAAATAAAATAATGATTTTGGCCTATTTATAGGCCACCAAAATGATGTTGTGTTGGCATTTGACCTATGGAGCAACCTGCGCAGGATTCGTACTTAACCCAACCCGTTTGATAAGATTTCTCTTTTCCTTTTCTTTTTCTTTTCTATTTTGATTTTTGATTTTATTTATTTTTTTATGATGATAAGATTATTATTATTATTATTATTATTATTATTATTATTATAAATGAACAAAAATAAAATAAAGTTAAAGTAAAATGTAGATTTGGTAAAATAAAAAAAATAATATGCATAAATCTTTAAAAAAATTAATAGTAATAATAACTATTTAAGGAAATTGAAATTTTATTGCTTAAATTTCACCAAAGTTTTGGGATAATTTAAGAAATAATTTTTGCTAATAATAATAATAATAAAAAAAAATATGAAAACTAATGAATTGTTTAAGTTAATCTTTTAAATGTAATTTACAAAGAAAATTAAAAGAGTTTAGTTGTCTTTAATTATTATAAGTAAAAATATTTTTTAGATTTTACCATAGAGTTTGGATAATTTGAAAATTATTTTTACTAGAATAAATATTTATTTAAATAATATAAAAACAATAAATAATATAAAAATATAAAAATGTTTCTTTAAATTAATCTCTTAATTATTATCAAAAATATATTTTTGGATTTAATAAAGTTAGGATAATTCAAAAAAAAAATTAAAATTAAATAATTTTTGTTAAATAAATATTTATTTAAATAATAAGAGAAAAAAAAGAAAATATTAAATATTAAATAATAACAAAAAATTAAAATAACAATAACAATAAAAATTAATTAAATATTTAATTAAATCTCTTAATTATCATCAATAAAAAAAATAAGTTTTAAGATCTAGTTAGAAAGTTGAAATGATCCTAAATTTTGTTTAAAATTTTTAAGATTTCGTCGAAAAGTTAGAATAATCTTAAAATCAATTTTCATAAATAAATAAAATATTCTATGATGAAATTTCAAGAATTTTGTAAATTGTCAATTTTTTTGAAATAAAAATTTTCTATAAATTTTGTCAAAGTGTTGAAAATTTTATAAAATACGAAAATAATAATAATTTTACAACAAAAAATATTTTTCATAAATAAATTTTAAAAAATTATGTTTAAATATAAAAAAGATCATATTTTCAAAATTAAAAGATTACACATATTTAATTGATATCATTATTTGAATAGACGATGTGAGGATACTAATACATTTCTCACTCATAATTATACTACCGAACTTAATCATGATTTCATAAACTTAAATATTTTTTAATAAATTTTAATTAATTTTAAAATTTTTATTAAAAAATAATATTTTGGGGTGATCAATCATGCTTTACACAAAAATATTAATGATAATTTTTAAAATTTTTATTAAATCTAACAATCGATTCTTTTGGACGAAAAATGATTAGGACAATATATGCTAGATTAGAGGGACTAATTTGCCTGTTCGTTTTTTACTCCCCTTGTGTTCTGTCTTGTGCTCGAGCATCATGTCACTTGTACGTGATAGCATAGCATTATATCAAGCTAGGTTGGTAGATTGGGTTAGCCTTCAGAAACTCTGACGAGGTTTTTCCTTCAGGCCCATAAAAGCTAGCAAGCTACAATGGCCCAATAAGGAATTTATCAACCCACTTTTTGGGTGCTATGCTATCATACTTCATGAGACATGAACATGCATTTTTTTTATATACTGAAAATTTAGCATGTCGAAAATTTGATCCGCTGCCAGAACAATGAAGAGTGAGCTGCAAGAATCTGTAGATCTAGGTACTACATATTTTCTTGGTTAAGCTGGATTTCATGATCTTACAGTATATCAACAAAGCATGGCTGTTTAGGTTCGCTTGATTATGTTAAAGCAAGAAAGAAGGAACATTTCAGCAAACATTATTAGCCATGCCTTACTGGCTTTGCTTTTTCTTGAAAAATGCCACTTGCTTTTAACAATATCGAACCGATCATATTATGTCTTTTTTTTATATATATAATTAAAGTTTGAATTTAAAAATTTCAAATTTTAAAAAAAGAAGAGGATACGGATATAAATTTGTCGAGAAATTCTTTTACATGAGAGCATTCTACCCTGGTCGTCCTTAGTAATAGTATTCATCATTGCTGGTTGACAAGGGTCTTTTCCCATAGGGAGTGACTCAACAAAATAATAAAGATATTTCAGTCGTTTGGGTCAAGTTGACTGGCGCAACGCCTTTAGCGCGTCTCACCAATACCAGAATGCCAATTGCCAGGCCACCAAAATACGCCCCCTGCCCTTTTAGGTCAGGAGGTACTCATTTTCTCTCCGTTCTCTCAATTTTCGTTCGAGAGGATATTACTTACAATTTTTTAAAATAAAATTTTATAATTGTTAAATTACAATAAAAAATTACGTAAATATTTATCACTTATAAATATAAATTTCCTATAAAAATTTAATAAAATTTTGATAATTTTAAATTGTAATTAATTATATTATAATAATTATAAATAAAATTTTTTTTTTTATTTTGATCTCTTCTTTTTTTTCTCTTTTATTTATTTGATTTAAGCGTTGAAATATAAACGCATAAGACAAGTCTGTGTATACTCTTAACCACCCTCATACTAATTTTTTCAAAATTTTACCTTCCAGTCTGAATTTGACACCAACACCAGTTAAGTCTGGTTCCTTCACCCTTGGTTATTGCCTTTGATTAAGCTTGTTAGATCACTTGTTCGCAAATCCAGCTGGTGGAAAACGCATTTCTCCATCTTTTCCCTTCTTGCCTTGTAGCTTAAGCTACAATTATTGCTTCACCATTGACTATTCTTCCTCTTTAAATAGATAGAAAGATGCTAATTAGATATTAAGGCTGTTAAGAATCTAAAAGCACGTGACATGCTCTTCAAAAGCTAAGCAATAGAACCAACCATCCATTTGGCCTACTTGTCTTTGAGTTCCTCCACACCCCCAACCACCATACGCACGTTTCAACCCCTACACTTCCTCTCCTAATTATCAATTTTATTATATGATAGTTAAATATTGAGAAATGAATGTGGCCTGTTTCAGGCTGTGACCATTGGTTTCTTCCCCGCCGTTTCTGAGAAATCTTGGAGCTGCTAACCACCATCAGCAATGGGTCAAAAGCCGAAGAGAAAAGCTTTAGAGAGATATGAAGAAACTTATCACTTAAATGGGGAAGACTTTGTTGTCAAGCCTTGGTTACTCCAAACAAACATTAATGACTTGTTCAAAATCATTCATTTGTCAATTCAATCCAATTTCGCACAGAACACGACGATTTCTGCTGCCATCAGCCTTTTGGTGTAAACAAGGTGAATGGAGAAAGCAAGGAGAATACAAGGTTTTGCGATAGAATAATTACTTGGAAACTTAACATTTTCTGGTTTTTTATGTTCAATCTTTTCTGACAGAGTTGACTGACATTTGTAAAAGCAAAAAAAGGTTGTGCCGACCCATTTCCAAATGGATGATAATTGGTGGAATTAATACAAAATACAAAGACCTCATCACACGTCTCAGTCGAAAGAATATATAGATAAGCGATTAATCAGCCTCAAGGTGTGACTAGTAAGGCAACAATTCCGGTTGATGGATTTTCTCTAGTAATATTGCTAACAAATTATTGCTTAATTCACGTTTTGTCACCAATTCATGGAACATATTGCTGAAAACGGATGTCTCCACTCGAATTGCCAACATGTGGCGGATATTGGCCAATTTGTAGTTTAAAAGGAGTATGAAAGTTGTTCGACTTTGAAGGAAAGGCAAAGTAAAATCGCCCCAATAAACAAGCAAGTTGACTCATAATTGGAGAATTGGAGTCATTCTACTCTAGTCTACGTAACATCACCCTCGTAAATCCAATTTTTATCTTTCATTTGTATAACCAACAAATAATGTCGTGACAAAATCTTTATAAACATCTTCTCTTTTTTTAATTTAAAGAAAGTGAAATTAAATGTATTCAGTTATTTTTTATATAAAAAATATTAAAATTTAAAAATAATTAATAAATGAATTATAAGCATTAAAATTTAAATTTTAAAATTGTTAAATTTATATAATTACATAAACTAATTAAACTAAATTTTGAATCAATAAATATTTTCAGCTTTTTAGGTTCATACATCTATCACCAAACCGAATAGTAAATTTTTTTGTGATTAAGTAGGATAATTGTCATTTCTTTCTTTGTTAACCTTTTAAAAAAGAATGATGATTACTGACGTTCTCCATTGGAAAAGGAATCATTCCTTAGATCCTTTACCCGAATTCATGACGCATAGATGAATTATTTCGTAGAAAATGAATAATAATGAAAACATTTTGGCAGCATCTTACACGAAATTGGACAAGGGTAAAAATTATGCTGCTATTTGACAAATAAAACAATTAATGTTGGTGGTTGATAATCATGTAATTTATTAATAAAATATTAAATTTTAATTTTAATGATTATAATTAAAATTTTGAAAATTTTAAATATAAAAAAATTAAGTTGGTGGATAAATAACTAAAAATAAACAAAGATTCTCCAGTGATGGCCTAATGTAATGTAAAGTAATCGTGGAGTAGAATTACATGCCAAGTGGTCCATTTTGTTTGCTCAAGACCGTTGATTTCGTAAAGCCTACGAAGAAAAAAAATAAAAACAAGAAACTTTCTCCAATCTCAAAAAGGTTGGTTGACCATCTGATTTTCGTTAATGGCCTCTTTAAGACACAACATTTGTTAGCTTGAATGGCTCAGAAAAAAACAGTGGCAGAGTATTTTATTTTCCATTTTCCAGTCTTCCTTCCTGGTTGGAGTGCTTTTAATGAGTCAAGGCTCAATGCATTTGCAGAGGCTTAGGAGGTCGCGTTTGCCAAGGCCTGTGAGTTTATCGAGCCTGTTTTTGGACCCACTGACTTGATGATGGTTGGTATTTGAAGTTATGACTTCGAGTTGAGTTGATCCTTCCATTTCTAATCTTCCTTCTTCCTTCCACCTACTTGTCTAGGTGAGAGTGATGCGATCACAACACATTTATTCTTTCTTTGACTACCAAAAAATTGTAAGTTCTATCCTTCGCATTGCATTCTTTCCTTTTTTTTTTTTTTTTAGCTGAAAGTATATACATTTATTTATGAAGTGTTAGCATTTAATAAATTATTAATATAATTTTTTAATTTTACAAACAAAATTAAAATATTAATACATGTTTTTTTGTTAATTATTTTTAAAATTTTTTAAATATATTTCAAGAGGTATGTCTTACTAGGGGTGTAAATGATATATTAGTACTCGCAAGTTATTCGGGTTCGATTCGAAAAAAACTCGAATTCGGTTCGATTATTGTCGAGTCGAGCTCGAGTAGCTCGACTTATCGATCGAGCCGAATTCGAGTGTTCTTATATCTGACTTGAGTAGCTCGTGAGCCTAATCGAGTTTTTATATTTAAATATATTTTTATTATTTTAATTAATAAAATATTTCGAGTCCGAGTTCGAGTTCGAGCATGAATAATTGAACTCTTGTCGAGTATACGAATCGAGCTTATTTTTACATATTAATCGAGCTTAATCGAGCGAACTCAAGTAACTCGAATTCGATTACGAATCGAGCTCGAACTTGAAAAATAAAACTCGATCGAACTCGAACCGAGTATCGAGCTCTGAGTTGTGAGTCGAGCTCGAGTTCGAGCTTCTCACTATTCGACTCGACTCGATTCGTTTACAGCCTTATGTCTTACCTTACTAATTCAGTTTATGAAATTTAAAAATTCTATATCAAATACTTTCTCAGTAATTAAC
Organism: Durio zibethinus; assembly: GCF_047325235.1. NCBI lineage: Eukaryota > Viridiplantae > Streptophyta > Magnoliopsida > Malvales > Malvaceae > Durio > Durio zibethinus. The sequence goes on from NC_143165.1 coordinate 32,884,198, forward strand.
TAAAACTATGCTTAATAGGAGCAAAGAAAAATAGAGGAAGGTAAAAAAATGAAAGATAAAAAAGAAAACAGTTCTTTTTGTTTTATTTTTTGTGTTTGTATGAAATATAACAAATATATATAGATAAAGAAGAGTATCTTCTTCCTACTATTAAATTTATCCGTTTCTTTGGCTCAGTAAAAAGGGTATTTGACTTAGCTATTTGATGCATAATTCTTTGCATCAAATCAAAAAGCAAAAATGATCAATATAAAAGTAAATTGATGAGTGGATAATGAAAATAAAAAAAAAATGCTTTTTTTTTTTTTTTTTTTAATTCTAGGCCATAGATTTGAAATTACAAAGTAATTAAGTCGTTTATTATATTATAATTAATTCAATTAAGGTAAACCACTTGACTTTTATTAGTATTTATATGTTGTTAGTGTCTTAGACATTTCAAAAGTTGTTTTGGATGAATTAACATGTGTTGCATTTAAAGTTCAAATTGACAAGTTCTTGTTTTAGAAAGTCATGAACTGACCTTCGCCATGGGAATAGATGACATCCCAGCTGATTAGGGAAGGGCATTAAGAAGTTGATAGCTCCAATTCTCCATTTTTTTTTCCTGCTTTTGGGAAAGAGAAGAGTAAATAACATTAATGATTTCTAAACGTTGTTGAGATATAGTAATTATCTTAGTTCATATTTTCTAAAGTCACTTGTTATTCTTAATATATTTTAAGTTATAGATTTTGATCCTTCCATCAATTTTCATGTCAATTTAGGTATCAAGTATTGTGAAGTTAAGTGACATAAACGAAATTGAACTAATAATTTTAAATATATTATAGTGATAAGATATTATAATAATATAAAAAATATGCAATTGATGCGATTTATAAATTTAATAAAATATATATTTTATTTTAATATATTGATATAAATTATAATATAATAATTTTCTATTTTATATATATTTAAAATATAAATATATACAAATATATAAATTAACATATAAATATAAAATGATGACATCAAAGTTCTTATATTAAAAAGTCTTTGTTTTCTCTCTCCTTTCTTCTCTCTAAACATTTTTCTCCTACATCGCTTTCAAGCCAGCCATCATCTATTTCGGATTTCGACGGGTGGCAGACATCAATTGTTGCTAGTGGGCATTGAAATTTCACTTAATTTCAACCAAATATCCTTGGTTGCTTGTTTGCAAATGCTGTATGTCAAGTAAAACATAAGCTTTGGAATGAAAAGTTTAATACTGTCACAAGGATGAAGGAACAATAACAGCTTTATTTTTAGTTTACGTTTTGTCCTAGAAGACTGCCCATTTTTTTGTCTTAAGGTCTAGGAGGTTAATTGGGATTTTTGTTGCATTATTTATCATAATAATCCTTTTTTTTTTTTGTCACTGTGTTTAACTTTACAGAAGAAATCAAGAGCTGCAAATAAGCTTCCTATTAACCCAAATCCCATCTGTTTGTAAGGAAGTTAAAGAAGTTGAGGTGGAGTAAGTATCAACCGATGGTTTTGCTCCACGTTTTGGTATTCTTTTCCATTCTCTATCGGCTAGGAGAGAAAAAATTGTTTTAAAACCAAATAGTTAAATTTTTGTCACATCATTACCTGACACGTTTCTTTTTCATGCGTTGTCTGACATAAACAAAATATTGACAAAATAATTATTTAGTTATAAATTGTTATTAAAAGTATAAAGATCAATAAATGATTTTTAAAAATATAAGGATCAAAATGAAAAGCAAAAGAATAATAATCTTGAAGAGGAATATTATTTTGTATAATTAGATAATATAGGTAAGTAGCTCATAAATTTTCTTTTTCTTTTTTGTTTATTAAAAAAATAAAATTTTAATATAAATAAAAAAATTTTAATTTAAAATCATATCTTTAACACCTATTCAAACGCTTGAAGACAAAAGTTTTAATGATTAAAGAATGCGGGTCTTTAGTAGAAGGAAGGGCCGCCCAAATAACCATACACCCTCATGGTAGGACCCACACTCGTTTTCTAAGTTCTAATGAATAAATATAAATTTTAATTAATTTCATCAATTAAATTTACAATGTTTTTGGTCTTAGGCTCATTAAAGACCCGGCTAATCCAACGCGTGAAAACCACGTGTCAAAAAAGGAAAAAACTGGAACTAGTAAACTCGTCAAGCAAACCAACAATCGACACGACACAAACGCACAAATAAAAGAACAAGGGAAAGAGGGGAGGGATTTTGCCTTTCTGAGCCAGTCAATTCCAACGCGTGGCTGACCCGGCCCAATAACCCATTTAATTTCACATTCCCTAAACTACCCTCATCCGAAGACATGATTACATTGGATAATTTTAAATATGATTAGATAATATAATATAAAAATATATTAAATATATATAAAAAATATATTATTTAAATATATATTTTTATGAATACATAAATGATGAGATCTCGTAAAACTTACACACGAAGAAAAATTCCAAGGGCGGAAGAGTAAACGCGGAGATATTTAGAAGAAACTAATTTAAAAGGCAAGATGGAATTCGGAAGGTGGGACAGAAGACAAGAGAAACGGCTGTCAATAAAAAAAAGCTTTTTTGTTTTTTTATTTTTAATCTTCTATTGGGGTGTTAGTTTTGCAACTGCCATCCATTAACAGAGAGGCACCGCTTTTTTTTTTTTTTTCACCCTTTTATTATTAATTAATTAATTTTTTTATTAAACGAACTTTTCAAGCTCGAAATTTCCGTTAATTGTTCTTAAGAGAGTCTCTCCCCTTTGGGCCTTTTGAGTTTTCCATTTTAAAGAGAGAATTTGTAGGTAACTGTTGGAAGAGGAAAGAGGTAGCCGGAGATCGAGAGAATATTTCTGGAAGCTGATCTCTCTAGGTTTTTCAGCACTAAGCTAAAAGATTTTTTTTTCTCTTTGTTGGGTATTCTTATTTTTCTAGAAAAAATGTGGTGGATGATGAATGAAGCAGGAGGGCATTATTGTTCTAAAAAATCTGATGACATCTGTGGAGATGTTTGTGGCCAGGTACTTTACTATTTCGTTCTCTTTTCCTTTGTTCTTATGTTCTTATTTCTGGGTTTTAAATCTTTCATGGGAATGTGAGGAAAGTTAATGGGGTTGAAATTTTTTGGATCTTAGGTAAATTTTTTTATCAAGTTAGCTGCTAGGTATTGCCCGTTAATCTTAGTTTTTTTTGTGCTTTGGATTAAGTTTAGAACAAATGTCTTTGCTTTTGATTTGGGGATTGAGAGTGTGGCTGTTGATTTGTTATCCATCTGATATTCTTTAGATATAACTATTTGGTTCAGTTTTTTAGTTACCATTAACCAAAAGCTTTAAAATTGGATGCCAAAGACGTGAAAAAGCCCTTTCCCCAATAAAAGATGTAAAAAAGCTAATAAGTAATTTGGGAACTTGATTTACAAAACTTTTGGCTTGCTTTTAACCGCTGGAAGAAACTGGCTGGAAAGTTATTGGTCGATACTTTTGAAAGGAAGCTACTTCTTAAGTTAATGTTGTTTTCCTTTGTAGCCTCTATCATACTTTGCTAAGAATCTTAAAGGGCATTACAATTGGCATATGAGCTGCATATATTCCATTACTTTTTCTAAACTTCCTCTTCTGAATTATGATGCTTCATGGGGTACGGATGATTAGTTTCCCTGCTAGATTTATAATTTTCTTTGATATTTGTAGAGTGCCTTGTTTTGAAATATTGCTTTGATTCGTACATCCTAACAGATTTGATTAGTAATAATACAGTATTTTCTTTATGCTACAGGAATCAAGCCGGCTGAGCATGTCAAGAATCCGCTGTATACTGCGTGGCATTGATTTGCGAACTTATATTTTTCTATTTGTACTGGTTCCAACATGCATATTCGGTATATATGTTCATGGGCAGAAGATTTCATACTTCCTGCGACCACTATGGGAATCGCCACCCAAACCTTTCCATGATATCCCACATTATTATCATGAGAATGTGTCAATGGAGAAGCTCTGCAAACTTCATGGTTGGGGAATTCGTGAATTTCCAAGAAGGGTATATGATGCTGTTTTGTTTAGTAACGAAGTGGATATTCTTACCATACGGTGGCAAGAGTTGTACCCTTACATTACACAATTTGTTCTTCTTGAGTCTAATTCAACATTTACGGGAATTCCAAAGCCTATGGTTTTTGCTCACCATCGAGATCAATTCAAATTTGTTGAGCCCCGATTGACTTATGGGACAATTGGAGGAAGGTTTAAGAAAGGAGAAAATCCATTTGTTGAGGAGGCTCTTCAGCGAGTAGCATTAGACCAGCTTCTCAAAATAGCAGGAATTACTGATGATGATTTGTTGATAATGTCAGATGTTGACGAGATACCAAGCAGACATACTATCAACCTCCTGAGGTGGTGTGATGACATACCTCAAGTTCTTCATCTTCGGCTGAAGAATTATCTTTATTCTTTTGAGTTTCTCGTGGATAATAACAGCTGGAGGGCATCAGTCCATAGGTATCAGACTGGTAAAACAAGGTATGCACATTATCGCCAGACTGATGAGATTTTGGCCGATGCAGGGTGGCACTGCAGTTTTTGCTTCCGCCGCATCAGCGAGTTCATATTTAAGATGAAAGCTTACAGCCATAATGATAGAGTGAGGTTCTCTCATTATTTGAACCCAGAAAGAGTTCAGAGAGTAATTTGCAAGGGTGCTGATTTATTTGACATGCTTCCTGAGGAGTACACATTCAAGGAAATAATCAGGAAAATGGGACCTATTCCTCATTCCTTCTCAGCTGTTCATCTTCCTTCTTATCTTCTAGAGAATGCAGATAAATATAAATTTCTTTTACCTGGAAATTGTTTGAGAGAAAGCGGGTGACTTCGAATAACTTAAGATGTTTGTATCTGTCAGAGGTGCTACTGGTGTGACTCCCCACGAAGGGTTCAACTGAACAATTAATGACTGCGGTGCCTCACTGAGCAGCCTCGTCTTTTATCCAGCTAAAAATTTTTCTAGTTCCTTGAGAAAATGATTGGAGAGTTGGATAAATGCTTGGAAATTCTAGGTTTGTATATAACTTTTTCTTAACTTGAGTTTTACTTGGTGGAGGATATTTCATTACTGAGCGAGGAACTTCCTGTATGAGAAAAAGCTGTTGACGGGTGCATGTGTAATACTTGGATTATCTAATACATTAGTATGAAGTTCCTGTTATTTCCCTATGTTGGGAAGTTTTGTTTTAAGACAATTTATTTATACATGTTCTATTGAATTTCTTACTTTGCTCCCCATGATTGGTTTTTAGAATTTTTTGTTAATGAATAATTACTTCATTAGGTTTTCACCAAGTATGTTTCGTAGAGCATGCATGATTAAATTCGGAAGCTTATTTCATTAGGTTTTCATCAAGAGGACAATGGTCAGCATCCCCGAGATCTCAAAATTCAGAAACTTGCTGAATGATGGAATAAGATGTAACAATAATAGATAAAGAACGCCTTCCATCAACCATAAGTGCAAATAGCACTCCGCTACTTTGTTAGCAAAATCAATTTTAAAAAAGAGTGGATAGAATCCAATCTGCCAAGCAATTGGAAGTAGAAAAGGAGTCACCTTGGGGTAGTTTCCGGGCAATTCTAAACAAAGCTGGAGTCGAAAAGGTTGTGGGACTGATCCCTTGCAGTCAACACAAATCTCACAGCAAACATTAGATTGGGATGATGTTCATGTGAGAAAGGAGATATTTTATTCGAAAGCTTGTTATGGACAATGGGTTTTCCATATAATATTCTAATTTAAACCAGAGGAAGAGTAAGACTCAAATCATCCAACAATGTTGTAGCTTGAATTAAGGTTAAAATCCCAATTTGAGTTGCTCCACAGGGTAGTCTTCACTTCTTCACCACCATTTTTAAAGTCTTTACCACACTGTGTTTTACTACAATTATTTGATACAGCATTAAATACTTGCTGATGTACCACTTGGCTTTATATAGTTTCGGCTGAATATCGCAATTTCGAAGAATAGTCCATTAGGTGCGTGGTCTGCCTCAACACCCTGGTTTCCATGTAAATATCCAACTCAAATAGTGATGCTTTAAACCTAGTCCTAGTAATGGATGTCACGTTGATCTTGTTCATATTAATCACAGAACCCTGCTCTTAAATCTGTCTAGGAACTTTGTGTAAGCGTAATTCTAAATACCAAAAATCATATATAAATATTAGAATAGCAAATTCAATTCTATTGCAAACCTGTTTAGGCAGGTAGAGAAGATAAGTGGAAGCAACATGAATTTTTAAAGAGATTAGGTATTTCTCTTCGCTCTTCTCTTACTAATAGATACCGTGTCATGCCTTGAGACTGAGACACAATACGTCATATTATCTTAAAGTAAAATCTCAAAATAATACGAAGCTTTCTTTTTTAATCATTCTAAAATTCTTCAATAAACAATGATAAATATTTATATATCCAAATACAAATTAATAAAAATACAAAACAATTTCATCAGATCTCAATGGCTAACATTGTCTCCGATGACTAATTAATCTTTCCCATTTCAATTTTCTAACTTCTCACAAGACTAAAAAAAATTTATCACTTACTCATCTGTAAAGAAAAAGTAAAGGGGAATGAGCAACTATAACTCAGCAAGTATAACTCACACATCTTACTATATCAAACATCATTTTCATATATACCATATAGATCATTCAAAACATTCATCAAATCATAATATCAAAATATTTCAAAATTCATCATTATGTTAAATATATTCATAGATCATAAATCAATATCAAAATATGTCAATTCATAAATCATTACAAAATATACTACCATTCAAATATCGTAATCAAACCAAATCATTTATTAATCTTTAAAAATCATCATAAATCATTATTATCATTTGTTCATCGTTAGCTACAGTCACTATTATATCCCATGACATTAGTTATATCGATAATTTCATCATTATGATCATTACTAACTATTATAACCCACTAGCTACAGCTTAATGATAACTACTAGAGCCCGTTAGTAAGACCATATGATCATGGCTATACTAACTACTATAATCCGTTAGCTAAGGTCATAGAATTAGTTCTGGTATTGATGATCCCATTTCCCAATGATATAATTTCGTAACTATCATAAAATTGTTATTTAAGCATAACTTAATTTTTCATTTTATTCATAAGCATGATCTATCATTTATATAGCAAAGCACTAAATAATCATATGCTTGACCTTATTTTCATATATCGAAAATAAAAAAAATAAACTTTCACTTATTTAGAAACATACATGCACACACACACATATATATACATAAGTTCAAAAACAAGCAAAATGTGTGAGATTTTACTTACCTTATTTCAATTCCATCACTTAGTTTTTCCCTAAAATAATTAATGGCCTATTCAAGATTATTTCAATATATCATAAATTAATCAACCATTTTTGAGACCATTTATACTAAAAACAACTAAGTTATTCAAGAATTAACTCAACTAACTAATTTTGGCAACCTATGCTACTTTCACTAAAACAATCATATCTCAAGATATACAACTCAGAGTTAAGATCTTTTTAATGCATTAGAAACTAGACTTGATAAGCTTTCTAACCATATTTGAATCACCTTTTAATTCCTTGTATATTAATTGTAATAAATTTTGAAATCCACATTATATGTTGCTATTGAACAACATGTATATTTTCTAATAAAAATTATATATTTATTCATAGGAAACTTGAAATTCCATTCCACTTGTTTTGTTGGAAAATAGACTCAATAACCTTTTTAAACATGTATGGCTCAATTCATAATTCATTATATAAAAATTAAAAGGTATTTTGTAATTCCTCCATGCTACTGCTGCTAGACAGCCTACACATCCTTAAATAAAAATTAGACAATCCTTCATAGAAAACTTGAAATCAATTTTCGTTTATTTGTTGAAAAGTAGAACAAGCTTTCCAATCATATATAACAAACATAGCAATATTTTATCCTTTAGTACATAATATTATTTTAATTTACCACTGCAAACACCATGGTTTATATGAAATAGAAGCAAAAATGAGATGAAGGTAGCAATCTTCTGGAATTGATGATGAGTTAAGAGAGAACATTGATGATATTAATAATTTAATTTCTCAAAATGAGATAATATTAGAGAATCATGATATTTTGGATGAGGAGTACATTGATCTCATGAAAATCCTCTGGAGCTCGTTTTAAGAATCCATTTAATCTTCTGAGTAGTTCAATGAATAAAAAAGCTAAAAAATCAAAAGATGACAAAGATGGTGAACTTATTCGATAGGGCTTTGAAATGGATGCTAATGCACTTATTGTAGGAAATGCTATTTATGAAAAGTTCAACACTCATGTTGATCAAATTTGAAAAAATGAAATATGAAATCTATTGGAGGAGATAGGAATTGACTCATAACGAATCACTACTGCTTACCTATATTTTATTGATAATCTTGAGAAAGTAAGAGCAGTACTTGGATGCCCATGGGATAAAAGAAAAAAGGTTGTTGAAAGGTTGGTGTTTAGTTCATCTAGTCATTAAAGATGTCAAAAATTTCTTTGCTACATAAGTTTTTAATTCGTTGAAATAAGTTTAATTTTCTTATGATGGAAATATTTATTTTTTATTTTAGTAAAATAAATTTATGTTGCACAACTATATGGTGATATGTTATTACTTTTTTTTTGGTGCAAAAAGGACATATAATTCACTTGTATGTAATGTTTTTATGTGATTGTATTTTTTATATTTAATAGCTTTTATATGAATACATCGCCAAAGTGATAATGTGCTGAAATTTTGATAATGGCCAACAAATCCATCAATGCATGTTTGTAAAACATCTTTTTGTTTCACTTGATTAAAAAGCACTGATATAGTAGCAATTGTGAGGTTAGACAAGATAGCAAACATATTATGATCCAGAAGCGCTCTAAAATCACAAGCAATGAAAGGTTATAATTGAAAAAAATTATTATAATGAATCATTTCCTTTCTTTTTCACTCTTTATCCAAACAATGGTTGTTAGGATTCCTTTCCTTTCTTTTCCTTTATTAATTTTAATTATCCAAACAATGGGGTACATGTATCATTTCCTTTCCTTTAAAAAACTTTCTTTTCCTTTCCTTTTTTTTATTGGTATTACATATCATTACTTAAAAGGGAAAAAGACCTTAGCTAATTCATATTAAAATCCTAGAAATCTCCTCATCAAAGGTTTACCGAGTCAAAGGCCTATACAACTATCAAATCACACTGACCCAATAAGATATGCAAAACCCATATATAAGTGATCACAATTAACTATTTAGGCTATTATGCTTTTCTTATATTAGGACTAAATTTATTAGCTTGTTTTATTAAACTATAAAATCATCAATTAATAGTAGCCCACTTGATGGAAAATTCTAACATTCTCTTTCTTGGATAATATTAATTAGGTTGTTTGATTTTAAGAAAACATAATTTAGAAAATAAGACTCCGTGCTGATTACCTTTACTTTAACGTAGCCATAATTTTTTTAGAAAACAATTTAGCTTTTAAGATAACATATTAATAATTTTGTCCAATAAAACCATTTAATACTAAATCATGACAATTATTATGCCCTTTATTGACAAGAGACCAATCTATGATTACAAATACTACAGACTTTATCTACAATGGATCCCAATGTGACTGTGTAGCAAGAAAATAATACCTAAATGTGATCTCAATGTATTTTTTTTATTACCAATCCTCTTGCTAATTTCTTTAAACTTGCTAAGAAATCTCCATGGCATCCAGATGTGCCTGTACATCTATTCTTTGTCCTTGAGATTACTTAGTGGTATCATTTATGAGACATACCCAAATGACATTAAAGTCATCCTTAAGATAGATACCAAATCTTAAGATTTTATAATATGATATGTCAATATAAGATGTGCACATGCAAATAAAAACCATATGTACACATAACAACTATAATGTACATATAAAACAATTGTGTCCACTTAACTATATAGTACCTATAGACTTATTTATCTCAAACTTATCTTATAGGTAATTAACAATCACATGTGATGCATTTAACAAAATAAAGAAACCCAAAACAATAATGGTTTCAAAAGCAAATTTACAATGCATATTGCCATAATCAGCCCAATATTTTAATAAGTTCAATTTTTTATACTTATAGATATTCATATTATGAGTTTGGTAATACCATAATCCTCACATAGAGAAAATATGTCATTATTAATCAAATCACAATGACTCCCACTAATCTAGCAATTACAAACATACTCCAATCAAACTTTGAATAATAAATAAGAAGCACTTTAATAAATGGAGTTATAACAAATTATGTATTGTTTGCCCTTGTACCAAATATGATAACCACTATTGTTCTTGGACTTCCATGATATTACTTTAATAAACCACTTACAAATTACTAATATATTATGAACAAATTTCATATTCATGTGTTCATACAACATAAAATTCTCAATGTTTTAACATGAGATCATTTTGAATAAATTTAGAATTAATTGAATTACCAATCTTTTATATCTAGAACATGTCTAAACCAATAGCTTATTAATCCTACTAACCTTAACATATATGATGTTTCCAAAACAATAACTTTAGGGCATTTATGAGTTCTTACTACTTTAAAACATATGCAGAAGAAACTCCCATTGATTTTCGCTTCATTTAAAAGAATAGTTTTGGCATTAATACAATAATAATGATTAAAAAAATGTCAAAACCTTTGTGTTATCATTCTTTAAAATGACTTTCAAAATTAATTCATATATAGTTCAAAACAAAAGAAATGAAATGAGAGAAAATTATAAGATTCTTGTTCTTTTTCAAATGTAAACCAACAAAATTTGGGGAAAATTCTTAATGAAGGAATTGAACTAATAAAAACAAAACAAATAGTTCACTTATTTGCATAAAACTTCATTCCTCAAAACTTTTACACGTGTGATAAGTGTAAAACTATATTCTCCTATTCACATCTAAGTTCCTTAATAGAAAATATTAAATTTTCTTTAAAACACATTGTCACAAATGATAACAATATGCTCTTTAAAATCGATAACTGTTAGGTTTGATAGTAGTAACTAAGATAATCAAATCAATATCTTAATTGAGAGTTAAACAAGTAAAAATAAATATTTGTTAAAATAAAATTATATTTCAACAACTCTCAATTTTTCTTAAAATAAATTAAGATATCATAAAAGGTCTAAAACCTTATTGTATGCAAGCTAACCCTCTTGGCCATCATAAAACATTATACAGCAAATGTATATCTCTAGATGTGATAAATTAAAGTGACTAACAATTTATGCATTTATTATGTTGTACAAAACATCCAAAAACTTATTACTTATGACGGACATTAACTTATGATGACATTTTTTCCTGTATATTGAAATTAAGTACAAAGGCTAATCAATGATCTAAGTAGATAAGACTAATCAAGTTTATATCTTTACTAGTCTTGTTAGCTTTTTGGATGAGATGGTGATCCAAGAGAAGAGTGAATTGGATTTCTCTAAATTCTTTCTCAAAACTAAATTTCAATATAATTGAATGAAAATTAAAACCAATATCAAAATATGATATAAATAACAATAAAATGATAAACGAGAAGCAAATATAAACTATAATCAAAATAAAGAGATAAGAATAGAGAAATCAAATACAAGGATTTATAGAGGTTCGATTTTTCTTCACAAGGCACCTAGATCCTCTCTCTTGGTTGTCTACACCAAGGCTTCAATATACTAATCTTGAATTGAGAATACAATCCTATTTATTTTTTCATAAGGCTTAAGATAAAAACCTTTACCTTTACACAATCAAGAGGATACCTCACATCTTGCTTACAAGATAACCCAAATGATTTTTGCAAACTAAAATACCTCTCAAGGTTAAGTGTTTGCCTAATGAAGTACAAAGAAAATGATGAATGAAACACAATAATATTTTGGATACATGAAATACAAAGGATATTGAATTTAAGCTCTAAAACTCTTAATTTCTTTGAGAAAGTAAAAATCTGACTTGTTTGATCTTACTCTCTTGATTCATCAACCTTCTTGGTGTGTTGGAGTGTCCTATATATAGAGAAATTGAACAACTAGCTGTTAGGGATGGTTTGGAAGAAAATTTCTCATTGAAAGCTTGAAAAACTAGCCGTTATGCACATATCTAGGCAGACCCAATCAACTAATTTTGATAGGGAATCTATTTTGTTTATGTTAAAAAAATCAATCGATCCATTACAAGAGAGGATTGATTGGTTTAAATAGGAGATCGATCCTGTAACCTAAAGGATCAATCCGGTCAAAGTGGGTAGTTGTCTTTTATTTTGCACTCTATTCACTAATTTGATCATATCTTGAGTTATACAATTTCAAATCAAAAACCGTTTCAAGTTTTAGAAGCAAGACTTAAAGGGCTTTCTATCCATATAAAATTCATCACCTAATTCAGTGTATATGAATTATAGTGAATTTTCAAATTTACCCTTTATGTAGTTTTTAGACAACTATAACATGTCTAATAAAAATTCAAAATCTTTTCTTAGAAAATATAAATTTTGATTTTGTTTGATCCATTAGAAAGTAGACTCAAAGAGCTTTCCAACCATATAAAATTCAAATATTAAAACTTTTTGAATTAATACAGAAAAATAAAATAAGTTCAACGTTAGAGAACTTTGTTCTTGTAAAACTACTTTTTTAAGTTAATCTATTTCTTGAAGCCAATATTATCAAAATTGTATTCAGTCCAAAATAAATAAGTTCACTTTAAAAACAATAATTGAATTTTCATTTAAGCTAAAATAAATAATATTTAAAGATAATTTTGATTTGATAAATAAGAAAACATAAATAAATGTTTGTTTAAACTTCAAAAATCATATTATTTATTTAATACAAAAAATAATAAAACTTAAGAATATGTACTAAATAAATCTTTTTCAAAATCTTAATCAAGCTTATTTAGCTTAATGTTTTGTCATTTCAAAATAGGGATCAATTCAAGGCTAACTATCTCTCTTTTTTGATATGACAAAACTTAGAGATAAATTTGCTTGATAAAAAACTTTTTTTAAGTTATTTAAGATTTTTGAAAAAACATTTTGAGAAACTCCCCCTTAACTTTGCATGGCAAAACTCCCCCTTAATTAATGCATCCTAATCCAACATAACTCAATAAACATATGGTAGTCAAATATATCAAATAAGCATAATTAAACATATGTATGTCAAGCATAAGCAAATTTGTTCATATGATAATCTTTCCCTCTATTTGTCATAGCAAAAAAGCATGAGCAAATAAACACAAAAAGAAGGTATTAGCAAATATAGTCATGAAACATTTTCCTCTTTTTGGTTTAACCTCTTTATACCAAATGTTAAAATTCCTATATCAATTGTTATAAGTATATAAGAAGAAATATCTATAAACTCTCCTTTTTTATAGCAAAAAAAAAAGACAGATCAATTCAAGGCATAGGGTAAAATGCTTGATACCAATAATATCAAGAGTATTTTGAATGCATGTAATCAAGTGTAATATGCACAATGAAGTTCACATACATATATTCAAGTACAAAAGCATAAGTATATCCAATTTAAACGTTATAGCACAAAATCATTCATTCAACCTAACCACATGAAATTTATGAGCAAAAGAATCATAAATGATATGCAACCTACTCATAAATCATGTTATCATAAGATGTGCTTAGAACTTAAGATATTAATAGCAATTAAGCATAAATTCAAACGCATGCATACAAGCTCATACAAATTATTAAGGATACCAATTGTTAAAAATATGTTATCACGAAATATACCAATTATTATCACAAAACAAATCAAGCAAAATTATATTCTAAAATTGCTCCTTATTTCAAAATAAGGATTAATCAATTTAAGGAACACATAATTTTACATGAAAGGTATAAGCTATATCAAAGATAAGCACATAAATAAGCATCTATGAAAGTTTTTAAAAAAATCATTTAGCAATTTTTATACCAATTATTAGCAATTTTATTCAATAACTTTCATAAAACACAAAAACTTCAAGCATATGATAGATTTATTCAATACATGCATAAATGATAACAATAATCTTTCAAAAGATATCATATCCAAATAAGAACCAAAAGCTCATATATATTTAATAAAGTATGAATACTAATGAGTAATAAGGTTCAATTATCATCATGTGATGACAAAGATTATTCAAGCATTTTCTAAATATGATGAACAAATAAGCTATAGCAAACAAATAATAAAAGTATAGTTATTCAAATATATTTTGAATTATTTCAATACAAAGCAATATTCTTAATCCAAACATATGCAAGTATATAAATACAATTCAAATATATTTTTTAATCAAAATCTTACAAGTATATGCAAAAATATTTCAAATCATATATAGCAATATATTAATAAAGATACAAACATTTAGACATAATGTGGTACATGCTATCTTAATGATTTCAATCAATGAACATGTTCAAAGAAATCAATCTATTTAACTCATATCCATGTCCAAAGATTCAAATGAATATTCATGCAATAAAAACTATTAATCAAAGCAATCAAGAACTAGGTATGAATATTAATCAATCCAAGCATTTAACAACGATAAGACAAATTTTATCAAGTAGCTTGATGATTAATTTGTGCAAATTGTTCACAAATTCAAATATAATATCTCATTTTTTCACATATCAAAGCAAGCATTTATCAAATCATGCATTAAACATTATAAATCATAGGCACATAGTATAGATTCAATACAATTACCTCCATCCTTATCAAGCTATATTGTTGTGCTTATTGTAGTCGAGTAAGGCTTTGAATCCTCCATTCCACATCATTTAAGCCAGTCTTTGATGTACTTGGGCTTAATTGATGAAAATGACTTGATTTGCTTATTCCATTTAAAATCCCAAAAATGTAAGTTCGTTCATGCTCATTTCAAGTTCTCCTAGCATAGATTTAGAAAATTTTCTTGACAAAGGATTTTCATTAGAAACATCAAGAAAATTAATTGATAAAAATTATACCAATTATTAGAAAATGAATTTCATATTCTAAATCATTATAGATAAGAGAAATTTGTTCACTATGCTCAATTTTTCAATTGGAAAGGATATATAAATAAATATATATATATATATATATATAAACCTAAGCTAAAGGTCATGTATCAAGTTAAGCATCAAATATCACAATATTGACACTAAAGCTAAAGTTCTTATGTAATGTACAAAAATCAAACCTTTTAGATCAATCAGGAACACATAATAAACATATTCAATATTCATATATATTCAATAAATCATCAAAGAATATGTCAAAATAAATTTTAGACCTTATAAAAACTAAAAACTCAATGAAGATATATTTATCATCAAAAACATATTTAAAAAAATTTTAGCACAAAAGCATAAATATGTCTACACAATTATAGGCCATAATCAACAATTACTTAAGCTAAAAATAAGCATCATAAAAAATTCATTTACTTAAGTCATGTTGTAACTATGTCAAGTTAAGAAAAATCACGTTTATCATATATGCACACATTTAATAAGAACAATAGATGAACCAATAACACATATCATTTAAAAACAAGTAGTTTATCAATTTAAAATCACAAATTAAAGAGATAAAACATTTAAACACAAGAACAAGCGTATCACAAAAGTATTTCACAAATTAAGAAATAAATAATTTAAGCCCTTTCAAATCATAAGTATGAAGGTCAAGTTGAACCAATCATCATATGAGCACATATCTTGATCAAAAACATAGATGAACAAAGAATCAATATATATCCTTTAGTTACATAATGTTCATCAATTCATCAACACAAGAGAAGAAATAAATCTTGAATTAATAAGAATAAAGAATTAAATCATATTTTAAGATTATTTCATAAAGAGTCAAGAGATGAACAATTAAACTTCAATATATATTATTTATGCACAAATGATGATCAATTTCTAAAATCATAAATCAAGAGTTAAAACAATTTAAAATAAAATAATCAAGTTTAAATAATATTTCATAAGATCTAAGCATTACCAACAAGTGGAGCAATTTTAAACAACATGGTTATATAGGCATTTTTAATAATCACAAATCAATGTATATCATATAAAATGCATAAAGAAAAATTTGAAATATATTCATCAAGGTAAAATCATTCAAACAAATATATTTATGCAGAAACACAATCAGATAATCTATTCAAAGCTTAATATGTCTAAAATTTTGATTTTTGCACTTTATAACTCATTTTTGCTTGAAAAATATCTTAATGAATCTCAAAAAAAGTCAAGCTTATTTTTAACCATCTTGAACCATTCCAACAAGTTTCAAATTACAAAACAAAGTTGTTTAAGTGGTCATTTGGCCTTAAAAACAAGAAAATCAAAAAATCATTTCTTAAACTTTGTATTTTCTTGAAAAAGGCTATTAAGATGGGCAAATATATTTAAACTCACATTTAAGCTCTTACAATCATTTAGAAAGTTTATATCACACATTGAAAAAGTTCAAATGGTTTTTATGCCCATAAATATTCAAAAATAAGATTTGATATTTTAAGCTCTAAAATCATTTGAAACTTGCATGTAGCACTTATGAAAAATTAAAACTATTGCAAGTTATCAAGTTTTCTTTGTTTGAGCAAGTTTAAATCTTTTAATTCAAGATATTCAAATTCATTTTATAATTAAAAGCTTGCTAAAATAAAATTTCATATTTTAAAGCTTGACTCTAGCAAAAATCATTTTCAAAGCAAAACATAAAATTTCAAAATTATTAAGCTTTGAGTGCTTCCTCTAAATTTGTGCATAAATATAAAATAATTAAGCACATAACTTAATCGCATCAAGTGTATATAAAACATATCTCAAGCATTAAACACAATATCAACAAGCATATATGGGCATGTATTTCCTTCAAAACAATTTAGAATCAATCAAGATATATCGATAAAGCATATAACAATTTAGCACTCAAAATTCTTCAAGAATAAGTAACCAAATTCAAATTCATAAAAGTTTAGAGGTTACTCATCTCCATTGTGTGTCTAGAGTTTTGATCTTAAATATCACATTGTAGCTCCTTGCTCTAGCATATTTACAAGAGACTATCTTATTTGATTTATGATACTCAAATTACTTTGGGTCCTTGAGAGTTAGTCACCAAGTCTCTTGTTCCATTAGGAACCTATACTTATCTAATTCTAAGTGGGACTTTACTTCTAATAGGATAAGTAGGTATAATATGACCATGAAAATGATAAAAATTGCATTTAATCATTTTAGTACTTAATAAACTCTTTAAATACTTTTGTTTTTCATTCATTA
This sequence comes from Durio zibethinus, assembly GCF_047325235.1. Lineage (NCBI taxonomy): Eukaryota > Viridiplantae > Streptophyta > Magnoliopsida > Malvales > Malvaceae > Durio > Durio zibethinus. The sequence goes on from NC_143165.1 coordinate 32,901,673, forward strand.
ATTTATCATATTTCTTTTTCAAAATAATATTTTCTTTCTCTAAAAATTCATTTATACTTTGAGAGGTTTCAAAATCTATTTTTTATTTTTTATTTTTTTTCAAAATATTTTTTGGATTCATCAAAAAATCATTTTCAAAATTCAATTTTAAAATCATTTTCTTATGTTTCCTCTTCATTGATTCACATTTAACATATAGCTCATTATAAGCATCTTGCAAATTCATCAAAAGTATGAATTTGAATAAATAGAATTAGAGGTTACCTTCGAATCTTCAAGAGCCATAAGATATGATGCATTTCTATTTGTTTGTTGAATTTCATGTATTTCATCCAAGTTCTCTCATATCTCATTGAGGTTGAACACTTTGATACTAAGTTGAAGTTATGATAGTCAAGAGCTCCATATAGTAAGCACTTGGCCTTGGTATCATTCATCACTTTTCTTATGTAGTTTGCATCATTTGAAGGAATTTCAAGCCCTTTCTTTATCACATTCCAAGCTTTAAAATCTTGGACCAATATGAACACCTTCATCATCATTCTCCATTCATAAAATTCAAATTTATCAAACATAAGGGCTTTGAAAACTTTCTCACCATCTTGGAACCTAAATTGAGTCATAAGATCTTTACTCATGGTGGTTAAACCTATAAAAAAAAGATCAAAGCTCTGATACCAATTGTTAGCTTTTAGGTAAGACGATAATCCAAGAATGGATGAATTGGATTTCTTCAAATTCTTTTTCAAAACTAGATTTTAATATAATTGAATGGAAATTAAAACCAATATCAAAATATGATACAAATAATAATAAATTGATGAACAAGAAGCAAATATAAAATATAATCAAAATAAAGAAATAGGGATAGAGAAATCAAACACAAAGATTTATAAAAGTTTGGTCTTTCGCCACAAAGCACCTATGTTCTCTTTCTTGGTTGTCCACACCAAGGCTTTAATCCACTAATCTTGAATTGAGACTACAACCCTATCTTTTTCTTCTTAAGGCTTAAGATAAAAACCTCTACCCTTACATAATCAAGAGGATACCTCACCTCTTGCTTACAATATAACTCAAATAATTTTTACAAACTGAAATATCTTTCAAGGTTGAGTGTTTACCTAATGAAATACAAAGAAAATGATGAATGAAATACAACAATATTTTGGATACAAGAAATACAAATGATATTGAATTTAAGCTATTAAACTCTTGATTTCTTTAAGAGAATGAAAATATAACGTGTTTAATCTTGCTCCATTGATTCATTAACATTTTTGGTATGTTGAAGTACCCTATATATAGAGAAATTAAACAACTAGCCATTAGGGATGATTCAAAAGAAAAAATGATCATTGAAAGCTTGAAAAACTAGCCATTATACACATATTTGGGCAAACCCGATTGATTGGTTTTGATAGAGGATCAATCATGTGCCTTATCCAATCAATCCCTTCTTGTAAGGGATCGATTCCTTTTACTGTTTTTTAAATCTATTTTGTTTCTGTAAGAAAAATTAATCAATCCATTATAAGAGAGGATCGATTGGTTTAAATAGGGGTCAATCATGTAACCCAGAGGATCAATCCGATCAAGGTGGGTAGTTGTCTCCTATATTGCACTCTACTCACTAATTTGATCATATCTTGGGTTATACAATTCCAAATCAAAAATCATTTGAAGATTTAGAAACTAGACTTAAATGACTTTCTATCATATAAAATTCATGACCTAATTCATTGTATACGAATTATAGTGAATTTTCAAAATTACCCATTGTGCAGTTTTTAAACAACTGCAAAGTGTCTAGTAAAAATTTAAAATCTTTTCTTCAAAAATTTGGATTTTGATTTTGTTTATCCATTAGAAAGTAGACTCAAAGAGCTTTCCAACCATATAAAATTCAAATATTAAAACTTTGTGAATTAATATAAAAAAATAAAACAAATTCAATGTTGGAAAACTTTGTTCTTATAAAATAACTTTGTTAATTTAATCTATTTCTCAAAACCAATATTATCAAAATTGTATTGAGTTTAAAATGAATCAGTTCACTTTAAATACAATAATTGGACTTTCATTTAAGCTTAAATAAATAATGTTTAAAGATAATTTTAATTTGAGAAATAAGAAAACATAAAGAAATGTTTGTTTAAACTTCAAAAATCATATTATTTATTTAGTATAAACAATAATAAAACTTCTTTTAGGACTTCAAGCGCTACCAACTCTCCCAAAAGCAATTGCTATTATGAAAGTGCATACTTTAGCATTATAATGCATTCAGCACACACAAGCGCCTACGGTGTTTGAACACATAGAGTTGATAAATGCGGCCAACCTACGATCAACCAATAATCTCCCTCAGCAATACCATTGGGACTCGAACCCATGACCTTGGCTTTGATACCACTTTTAGGACCTCAGGCGCTACTAACTCTGGCAAAAGCAATTGTTGTTAAGAAGGCGCATACCCTAGCCTTATAGTGCATTCAGCAAACACAAACGCCTACAGTGTTTGAGCACATGGAGTTGATGGACGCAACCAACCTTCGATCTACCAACAAGTTTTATCAAAACAATCAAGGTGCCATATCATACTTTTATATTAAACATTATTTTTAAAAAAATATAATATCTTTGTGTGATCACACTTTAAAATAATGAAAAATACAATTATTTTAAAAAATATATTCCCTTTGGGCAGATAAATTCTTTAAGTCTATGTATATTTTCCCTTCATCAAAATGTTTCAACAATTATCTTTAAATTAAAAACATATAACCATCTATTTTGGGCAGGTAATCACATATAGTAACTTAGAGACAATCCATAACAACATAAGAAATTTTATTATCATTATTGTTATATTGATTTTGTTATTTCTATCTATACATGTGATCACTTCAAGCGAGATATTAATCTAAATGTATTTTTATGGATCACTAAAAATTAAAAATGAGAATGCTCATTATTATTTTGTGCACCTTAAAATTTTTTTAAATCATGTTCTATAATCATGCTATCAATCAATATAAGCCCTTACCATGCCACACGACTAAGTGAATTGTCTTAACAATTAATAATAATTTTTTATGGCATTTCAATCTTTCCAGCATGACTACAATAAATTTTAAAATTAAAAATAGATTGGTCACAAATGCAAGTACTTCATATATGAAATTCAACAAAGTCTACAATCTTCATATCATAAATCTCAACATAACAGTATATGAAGAATGTCAACAATGCATATTTTTCTATACAATCATATACAAACAATGACTATGCTATAAACCAATCTCATATTCATGTGAGAAATATAATATTTTCAATATTAACAAGCATGAGCTATGGTATTAAACATTGTAGATACCCCAAGTTGTCCGGGGGTCTACTTGTGATTTTTGTTAATAAAAAAATAAAAAAAAATAAAACTGAAAAAATAGGTAATTGAGTTTGTATGAAATTGTTGGAACTGGTTTGTAAAGTTAAAGTTGGGTTTAAGGTTGAAATTCAAAGAAAATTGGGATTCCTTTCTAGATTGTAGTTCTCAGATTTAGAACCCTATAAATACACGCCTACACAGATCATACAAAAACACACAAAAAAAATTAGAAAAAGAGGCAGAAATCAGAGAAAGCAATCAAAAAAAATTTTTGAAGATTTTTTGGAGTTTTAAAAATTTTTTTTTGAAAAAAATCTAAAAAATTCTTAGATTATGATGACTTTTTCTAGTATTTGTCTGAAGTCGAGCCAAGTGAAGCCACTTTTTAAGGCATTCCAACTTTTCTTCATGTAGCCAAGCCGTGCTGTAGCCATTAGAATTGAGCCACCTCCTATTTTAGGTATTTTTTTCACTTTATTTATTTATTTTTTTTAGTATTTTTGCATGATTAAATTTTAAAAAAATAAAAATAAAAAAGGTAAAAAATAAAATAAATTTTAGGAATAAATATTAATTATCCAATGATGAAATTTATAGAAATTTCAAATGATAAATTTTTATAAAATTTTTATGTGAGAAATTTTGTCTAAATTTGTCCCAAATGGTGGAATAATTTAGATAAAGTTTTAATAACAATAATTAATATTTATTTTCAAAACAAAACCAAAAAGAAGAAAAAAAAAAAATATTGATAAAATTTTAGAATTAAGTACAAATTACCCAAGGATGAGAATCTTAAAAATTTTAAATAGTAAATTTTTAAGAAATCTATATGTGAGAAATTTTCTTTAAATTTGTACCAAATAGTCGAATAATTTAGATGAAATTTCAATAAAAGCAATTTTATTCTTTTCCAAATTTGATTGAAAATATTTGATAATTATCCAATGATGAGATTCTTAGAAATTTCAAATGGTAAATTCTTAAGAAAATCTCTAAGTGAAAATTTTCTTTAAATTTGTCTCAAATGATGAAAGAATTTAAATGAAATTTCAATAAAAAATAATTGTCATATTATTTTCCTTCCAAAGACAAAAAAATAAATAAAAAAAAAATTTTTTTAAATTGACCCAAATGGTGAAAAATTTAGAATCCAACAAAAAAATAGAGAAATTCTAAATAAGCCCAAACGGTGAAAAATTTAGAAATTAAAAAAATATATATTTCTAAATTAACCCAAATGGTGAAAAATTTAGAAATCCAATAAAAAAAATAGAGAATTTCTAAATAGGTTCAAATTGTAGAAAATTAAAAAATTCAAAAAAAAAGAAAGTATTTCTAATTTGGCCCAAATGGTGAAATAATTATATATATTTTCAATAAATAAACCTTTTTTCTGATGACAGAGCCTCTTCAAGATATCAAATAGGATTCTTGAATACTCTTTAAGTGAGAAAATATTTTTTTAAGAGTTCTACCAGATTGATGGAGAGTCTTAAAAAGTTATTTCCAATAGTCAACATAAAAATTAAAACCATTAGAATCAAGACCTTAAAATAATATGCTACCATCCTTCGAATAGGCATGTGGGGGTGCTATAACCTTCTCCACATGTAACCGAACTCCCGAACCATGTTTTGGTTTATGGACTCGAACCTATTCTTTTAGGGACCCTTAGTCAAGCTTAAGAGCTTCTTAAAAGGATAGATTCGTTAGGTAGCCAATCACACATAGTAAAAAAGATTAATGGTGATTCCATTCATTTATTAAGTCTAGCCATAGATTTACGGATCTATATGTTATGATAGTTTGGTGACTTCACTAGGAAAGCTAGAGAGTCAAGCCATAATTTTTGAATTTATCCTATCCTTTGGTATAATGGTTTTAACTTGTAATAATTTGTGTTATCTGTTTACTAATATTTTTGTTTTTTATATTTGGGGTAAGAAACCTATATGTTCTTTCACATACACTATCACATGCATTTGCATTACATGAGCCCTATACCCAGGCTCTGTCCCTCTTAGAAGAGAGTAAAGTACCTATGCTCTTGTGAGATAATAATCTCCGTAATGACTAGCGAAATACTCAATTCAAATTAATCATTTTTGTTAGTAGCTTGTGATGGGTAAGGATTGGACTGTCTTACTAGTCTATGATGGACGAAGATGTAAGGAAAAATTTGGAAACCTTTTAGTGATCAAAATCTCCTAGCCCTGCATATAATCAACATCTAAGAGGACTAGCCTTAAGATAGAGCCCTTCTTATCCAGTGATAAATGTAACCTGAAGTTAGGATACAAGAAAGAATAATTTGTGTGATATATAGTGATCTAACCATTTCTTTTTACTTTGAGTATTTGCATTATCATGTTATGCGTCATTTTCAATGTCATATGTAACATCGTGCATCTGTATCAGTTTCATATTAAATTTCATCCATGAAAATGTACATTTCATTTATGCATCAATATACCAAACATAAAGCATAACATAGCATTTTTTATCATAATTGTGGTATTTAAGGTTCAAGGATAGCTCTACCAAGCAAGAACTCCACTCACCAATATAAGACAAGGGCTCGAGCTAGATAGATAGAATAAAAAAATTTTAATTATCTTGAGAGGATAGAGAAAACCCAAGAGAAGCTAGAAAGAGAGTTGAATATGATTTTAGAGGCTTTGAACAAATTAAACAAAGAAAAGGGTATAGAAAAAAGTACTAACCAACAAGACAATCCCTCATAAGAGGTGGATAACCCACTGTACCCTCTTGATTTTAGGTCACATCAACCTCAACCCGCACAAGGTTCACTACCACAACAGTTTACCTATCTTGTAGGGTATACATACCTTAGAATGCCATCAGCTTTAAACCATGAACAATATCAGAGTTATGTAAATCATGTTTTTACTATGAAGGTAATAGAACCAATACCAATCTCTAATTTGGATGATTCAAAAAAGAAAGAAAAATTAAGGCCCAAGGAGAAAGAGGTGTTATAAGTTTCAAAAGCTTAACAGAATATGAACTTGTTAGAGAAAAAGTTATGGGTTATAGATGGCATTGGTTTTTATGGTTCAGTAGATACAGCATGGCTTTGTTTAGTCTCAGATGTGGTTATTCCTCTAAAGTTCAAGGTATCAGAGTTTAAGAAGTACGATGGTACAAAATACCTAAAGACCCACATTATCATATACTATCAAAAAATGACTGCCCATGCTAATAATGAAGAACTATCGATGCATGTATTCCAAAATAGCCTCACAGGTTCTAATGCTAGGTGGTATATCCAATTGGATATGACTCATATTTATTCTTAAAGCGATATAGCCCATGCCTTCATTAATCAGTATCAACATATTATAGACTTAGCCCCTAATCACCTTTTTTTGTAAAATATAGAAAAAAATGACTGAATCATTTAATGAATATGCCCAAAGGTGAAGGGATATAGCTTTTTAAGTGCAACCCCCTTTGACTAAAAAAGAGACCACTATGTTGTTTGTCAGCACTTTAAAATCTCTTTATTATGAAAAGATAATAGGGAATACAACGAAAAATTTCATTGAAATGATGATCTCAGATGAAATCATTGAGAATACCATTAAAAATAACAAGTTGTAATGATGAGAAACTAAGAAGGTGCCAGAGAAGAAAGAGACTGAAGCTCAAGCTATAAGTCTTGATAAACAGTTCAAGGGATATCAACCCAAGGTTACTCTCTGTATTATCCTCTTGTGAGCAATATCTCACCTTACCCTTACCAACCATATCCACAACTAGTTTACTCACTAACTTACCAATCAGCCTTTCAAGTACCTGTATATAATTCTAGCCATATCATTACATCAGTTTCAAAGCCTAAGAACCAAATGAGTGGTTTAAAGAGATCTCGAGATAACCCAAAAAAAACACATATTGACCCTATTCCCATGACTTACATTGAGTTATTCTCAGAACCAGTCAAGAACAACTTGGTATCTCCAGTTATTCTAGAACCATTAAAGCCACCCTATTGAAAGTGGCACGATGCTAATGCGACTTACGATTATCATAATAGGAATGTAGGTCATTCTATTGAAACCTACAATGCTTTCAAACATAAAGTATAAAGTTTGATCCAAAAAGGCTTAGTGAGCTTCGATAAATCAAAAGGACAAGGTGCCAATAAAAATCCTTCACCTGATTGTATAAGAGCATTAGGCTGGTTTGAGGCTACTTGCCATTTTAGGATTTCTTTTAGAGTAATGTTAGGATTTCACTTGTTATCATTTCAATAAAAGGCAGGTTAATGCATTTCATTACATTTTTTTTTCATTCAACCATTATCCCATACTTTGTTATTTCCACATATTTTTTCCCATTCTTGAATTCTTAATGATGAATGTTTAGACAATGATAACAATAATTCTGGGATTTAATTTTAAGAACTCATTCACATTGATCTGAAGAGACTGTTTGAGCAAAAGAAGCTAGTTGCTACCAGATATGGAATAGATATATCTTAAAAATGTAATCTTTTATAAAGATCCATGAGCTTATTTTTGTTCAATAGATGATTTTCAAAGAAAGCATTCACATTTGAGATGAAAAATGGCCATATTTATTTTACCATTCAAAAAACTATTCATTGCTACCCTTTTGAGCTTATTATAATTTCTTTTTCTAAAGAATCCTGACTAAAAATCACCCTTCACACTGGAAGGCAATTTTTGAAAAAAAAAATAAAAGATCACAAAAGGTCTCAAAGCCAAAAAAAAAAAGCAAAATAAAATCAAGAAAAGAGAAATGAATGCCACACATGATTTGAGGCAAAGTAAGGAGACGCATTTTGGAAGAAATGAGATGGATGAAAGGAAAAAGTAGTGAAATGATGTAGAATGGGCTAAAATGCCAAGTTGCATAAAAAATGAATGATCATTTGATTTTGAACCCTTTAAACACATGTTTTGAGCCTATTTTATCTATTTCTTTTATGACCCCTCATAATGGCTTACATTACAACCTTTAAAAATTCATTTGGATCAAGTGTGAATGCTCGAATTGAATGATTATATGTTAGATTAAGGCATGCTCATAATGGAACAATGGAATCATACTACATTGCTTTAGAGATTGAAATGTGAAAGATACTACTAATGGATGAGAAAAGATGAAAATAAGAAAAAAAAAAGTAAAAGAATGGAAAAAGGATGAAAATGAGAGAAAAGAAAGACTCAAATTAAAAATCTGAAAAGGCAATTTGGGTAGAAAATCTCAGAGTTTAGAGTTGAATAAATAGTTCACATGTATGAAAGGTCAGAGACATTTGAAGATCCCTCAAAGCTGAGGTAAAGTTCAATAAGCTTAATGTAATTTTGAAAAGTCAATGGAATGGGTTTTTGAAAAAAAATTCTGCATTAATGTTAAGAATTGTTTGAGTATTCATTATTGTTACTTCATTTATTTAATACCATTCTCAAAGACATGCTTTGAATTTGATCCTTTACCTAATTATTTTTATACCAAACTCGTTCCTTATTGATTACCTTTCTCTCAATTCACCTTGTGCTTTCTTATTATTGCATCTCTAGAATAAATTGAAAAAATGTATGATTGCATTATATTTGTCATAATTTGAAATGATAATGAATGAATGAATATGTGCTTAAAAGATTCTTGCATTCTTTTGAAAAGAAATCTAGAATGATAGGAAGAAAAAAAGTGTGAAAACTTGAAAAGATGATTTGAAAAGACACATGGTGTGACCAAATGATAAATATGGTGACAGATTGGCCAACAAAATAAAGAAAGGGCAAAATTTGAAAAGATGATATGACCAAGGGATTAATATAGGGATGAATTGATCGACATAACCTGTGAGTTTTGATGAAATGATGAAATAATATGGATTAGTAGGTGAAGTTTATTCTAAAATAGTTAGTGCTGAAAAACCTATGAGTGATGACCAAGTGATTGAGGATGAAATTTGCTTTGAAATAGTTAGTGTTGAGAAACCTATGAGTGATGATCAAGTTATAGAGATGAGATTTGCTCTAAAATGGTTAGTGCTGAGAAGCCTATGAGTGATGACCAAGTGCTGAAAGATAAGATTTGTTCTGAAATGGTTAGTGCTGAGAAACCTATGAGTGGTGACCAAGTGATGGAGGACAAGATTTATTCTAAATTGACTAATGCTGAGATGCCTATAAGTGGTGACCAAGTGATAAAAAATAGAATAATGGTAGAGTCTTAAGATCCATGTTATCATATTTAATTAAAATTTCATGACATTGACATCTGCATTACATGCACTATATTTGTATTATTGTTTAGAGAATCTTTGAAACTTTGGTTTGGCTATACATTTGCTTTATGCAGTAAACATTTGAATCATGGTTAAAAATATGGCATTGTAAGAATCTAGAGTGTTGCATTTGTATCATTAAGAAAGCATTTGCATCACTAATCATGACATTCATACAGAATTTTGACTTTGACAAAAGTTTGACAGTCGTCTGAAAAAAAAATTTTAAATTTTTGGATGAAGTTTTAAATGAAAATCTTTGAATTTCAAATAAGAATCTTTGAATTTCAAGTTTCCAAATGAAAATCTTCAAGTTTCAAATAAGAATCTTTGAGATGAGAAATCATGAAATTTATTGGATGTGAATCTTTGAATTCGAATGAGAAGCTTTGAATTTTTAGACATGAATCTCCAAAATTCGAATGAAAAAAGCTTAAATTTTTTTATGTAAACCCCAAATTTGTCAAGGGTGAATATTTGAACTCGAATGAGAAGTTTTGAACTTTTGGATGTGAATCTCCAAAATTCGAATGATAATGTTGCAATTTGAATCTTGAGATCTAGCAAAACTGAAATTTTGGGAATCAAATTTTAGTGAATTTTTTAGAAGCTTAAGGTTTCTGCAAATATGAACCTTTGAATTTCGAACTCAAATTGTAAGTTTTCGAATTTTCATTACAAATTTCATCAGATCTGATCTATGACTCTTCTAGACATGATTATCGATGAGCTTTTATTTTTCAAAAGTTATGGTGCTTCTATTTAGAAGAGCAATTTATTTTTCAAAATTGTGGTGCCTCTGTTTAGATGAACAATTTATTTTTCAAAGTCATGGTGCCTTTGTTTAGAAGAGTAATTTATTTTTTAAAATTGTGGTACCTCTGTTTAGAGGAGCATTTTATTTCCAAAGTTATGGTGCCTCTGTTTAGAGGAGCATTTTGTTTTTCAAAGTTATGGTACCTCTGTTTAGAGGAGTATTTTATTTCTAAAGTTGTGGTGCCTCTGTTTAGAGGAGCATTTATTTTTCTCAAAGTTGTTAAGCTTCTATTTAGAGAAGAATTGTTTACTTTTTCAAAAAAAAAAACAAAAAAAAGAAAATGAAAATGGATAAATGTGTTGGGATGATCACCTAAATACGAAAGGTGTCTACGTCTTTGCACAATTCCTATTTCATAGAAAATGTGCAAAAAAGGACAGTTGTAGACACCCCAATTTGTCCAGGGGTCTACTTGTGATTTTTGCTAATAAAAAAAATAAAAAAATAAAAAAATAAAAAATAAAAAATAAAAAATGAAAAAAATAGGTAGTTGAGTTTGTGTGATATTGTTGGAACTAATTTGTAAAGTTGAAGTTGGGTTTAAGGTTGGAATTTAAAAGAAATTGGGATTACTTTCTGGATTAGAGTTCTTAGATTTAGAACCCTCGAAATACATGCCCACACAGATCATACAAAGACATAAAAAAAAAATATGGAAAGAGGCAGAAATTAGAGAAAACAGTCAAAAAAAATTTTCGAAGATTTTTTGGGGTTTTTAAATTTTTTTTTTTTGGAAAAAATATGAAAATTTTTCATATTTCAATGATTTTTTTCAGTTTTTGTCTCAAGCCAAGCCAAGTGAAGCCACTTTTTAAGCTATTCCAACTTTTTTTCCTACAGCCAAGCTACGCTGTAGCCATTAGAGCCGAGCCACCTTCTATTTTAGGTATTTTTTTCACTTTATTTATTTTTTTGAGTGTTTTTGCATAATTAAATTTTAGAATAATAAAAATAAAAAAGATAAAAAATAAAATAAATTTTGAGAATAAATATTAATTATACAATAATGGAATTTATAAAATTTCAAATGATAAATTTTTATAAAATTTTTAGGTGAGGAATTTTGTCTAAATTTATCCCAAATTGTTGAATAATTTAGATAAAATTTTAATAATAATAATTAATATTTATTTTCAAAACAAAAAAAAATATTGACAAAAATTTTAGAATTAAGTACAAATTACCCAATGATTAGAATCTTAAAAATTTTAAATGGTAAATTTCTAAGAAATCTTAGGTGAGAAATTTTCTTTAAATTTATCCCAAATGGTCTAATAATTTAGATGAAATTTCAATAAAAGTAATTGTATTCTTTTCCAAATTTGGTTGAAAATATTTGATAATTATCCAATGATGAGATTCTTAGAAATTTCAAATGGTAAACTCTTAAGAAATCTCTAAGTGTGAAATTTCTTTAAATTTGTCACAAATGGTGAAAGAATTTAAATGAAATTTTAATAAAAAATAATTTTCATATTATTTTCCTTCCAAAGACAAAAAAATAAATAAAGAGAAAATATTTCTAAATTGACCCAAATTGTGGAAAATTTAAAAATCCAACAAAAAAAGAGAGAATTTCTAAATAAGCCTAAATGGTGAAAAATTTAGAAATCCAACAAAAAAAGAGAGAATTTCTAAATAGACTCGAATGATGGAAAATTTAAAAATTCAAAAAAAAAAGGAAAATGTTTCTCATTTGGCTCAAATTGTGAACTAATTAGATATATTTTCAATAAAAACAATAAATAAATTTGTTTTCCGACGACGGAACCTCTTCAAGATATCAAATGGGATTCTTGAATACTCTTGAGGTAAGAAAATATTTTTTTAAAAGTTTTACTAGATTGATGGAGAGTATTAAAAAGTTATTTCTAATATTCAACATAAAAATTAAAACCGTTAGAATCAAGACCTTAGGATAAATTTAAAATAATATGGTATCATCCTTCGAATGGGCATGTGGGGGTGCTATAACCTTTCTCACATGTAACCAAACTCTCGAACCCTGTTCTGGTTTGTAGCGAACCTATTCTTTTAAGGACTCTTAGTCAAACTTAGGAACTCTTTAAAAGGATAGATTCCTTAGGTGGTCAATCACACCTAGTAAAAAATAATTGGTGACGACTCTATCCATTTGTTAAGTCTAGTTATAGATTTACGGATCTATATGTTATGACAAACATTAAGGCAAGTTAATCTAGAAAGCCTTAACAATAATACATTTTAGTCAAAATCTTTAATGTATTAAAATTCACAAAACTAATTTTGTCTACTCTTATAAACTGAAACTTTTACTCATATTCATTTACTTTTACAACTCACTTATTTTTATTACCTATAATTTTTATGGTAATATTTATAAAGTTTCATGTACCAAAAGTGTGCTTTAAATACTTACTAAGAAATAGAATTTTTCTTGCTACTCTCTCAAAATATCATAATTAGAAAACAATTAATATCTTATTATCTTATTAAAGCATACTTGATTTAGTAAGTATTTTTGTAAAAGCAAAAGATTTTTAAAGCTAGTCTTATGATTTATGTGAAACAAATTCACTTCTCAATTATTTAACACATGATATTTCTCATAACATAATTGCACACATCTAACAACAATACTCTCCCACTGTTCAACATACCAGCATAAAATCTAGATGCCTTTCATAAATCATTATAGCCAACATATATATTTCATATGTCCATGAAAAAAAATAAGTTTTTAAAATATAATCACATTTTGCACTTTATTAGGCTTAAACTTAACTCCCAAAATTTCAAATCATAATTATGTGATATATATATATAAAACTAAAATATTGTAAGCATGCTAAACATATTTATCATATATAGACATGCTTTTAAGATAATTAAACTTAATTTCACATGTAACATTTTACATAAGCATAATCCTTCATAAAGCCAATTCATCAAATGATGATATATTTAAACAAAGTAATATAACAAACTTATTGATTATGTAAGTAACAATTATTTTTCATAGATTCATATGACTAGACAATATTTAAAAGATTCACAAAATTATCTCAAGTAAAAGATTATCATCACAAAATGCAGCATTTTAACAATTGGACAATAATTAACAAAATGTTCAATGCTTAATGATTATGTCTAAGAAAACACCCATGACTTAATTAAGTGCTAAATCATTTTTTATCACTTTTAACTAGAGCTACTTAATCTTTATATTCAAGATAAAAGAATGTAACTTTTCATATATGAGCAACAATCCATACAAATAGTACTAGCCCATGATGTGTTATTTGTAATTAAATTGAAAAGTCTAAGTGCATCATCACAAACTCCCATTTAGGTAAGACTGTAACATGTTATTACGAACTTTCACATGAAGCCAATGTGAAAATATCCTAGTTTTTGAAAAGCCTATTCCTTTAAGGCAGATAAACCTTTTAAACTAGTATATCATCGACCATGATACTTCATGTCTATATCAAATTACCAAACACAATAACCTTTTTTAGCAGGCAATTGTCTATGATAATTTGATATGCTCATATTCTTGCGTATGAGAAAATTTTGCAAGTTTCAATGAATGACCCACTTTGGTAACCAAACACCCACAATTAACCAATATATTTCTCATATCGAAAAATTTAAATTGCTCATAATTTTAGTTTGTATACTTAAATGAGTGTATGCATTTTGACAATTTCTTGCGAGATACTAAATTATAATATATCTCGTTAGGTCATTAAAAATTGATTGCTCTTGTGTGAAACACTAATAATTAATTCGTATCTTAATGGATCATTATAGATATGATCTTTTCTTGTGAGATTCTTAAACCGGATATATCTCACTAGATCAATAAGTAATTTATTACATTCAAACCAAATGTCTTAAATTTTATGGATAATTTAATATTTGCATTCAATATTTTATTCTTAATTATCATGTACCAAAAATAAAAATTTCACAAATTAACAATGATACATAATGTCAACATAGTCATGGGAAACATAAATTATTGTAAGCAATATTATAAACTCCAATTATTCCAAATAAATAATTATTCAAAAATTATTTGTTCATTAAATAAAATTACCAAATAAAATTATTAATTTAATACGAACTATATCAAAATATTGTGGAATTTAAACCTAATTTACCTTTCAAAATAGTACATGTCGCATTTTAAATAGATAACCAAAAATTAATAAAAAATTTTTTTACTAAATTTATTAATTATGCACGTAAAATTGAAGCTGAGAGTACGTAAATCTTCAATATCATATAAAAAGAGTATGTACTTTCAATAGACTCTAAGCATGCCAAAATATTTTATTATAAAATAAAATAATAGAATTCATTTGCATAAAATAAAATAATTATTTAATCATGCATAAATATTATATAATAAATATTTTATTACATTTAAAAATTTGATAAAAATAATAAATAAATGACGCATAAAATTTCGAAACTAAAAAATAGGCGGCATTGAAAACAAACGCGAAATGAGTCCAAGCAAGTCAATTTATTGAATCTAGCATTATTCACTCTAACTCAATATTATACTGACTCAAAACTATTCACTAAGTTGATATTGTTTTAACTCAACACTATTCATTATCTCCTACCTCCAACTGAGTCAACCTAACCCATTAGGAGCACAATTCAACTAATTCAGGTATTAACCCAAATTTCATGATTTTTCTTAGTTTTTAATGCAATTAAACCTTTAAATATTCAATTAAGACATTAATATACAAAACCCAATCAACAATATGCATAAAAAACAAATAAATTACCAAGAATTTGAGAACAAAATCTCATGTTCATACCCATTCTTGACCCGTTTTTATTATTTGATTTTCTTTTTTCTATTTTTCACGTTTTCCTTGAGTTTTAATACAATTAAATGCTCTAAACTTTAATTAACACATATATTTACAAAACTTATGCTTTAAATTGCATCAAACCAACATGAATCAATAACAATTTGGGCCAAAATTTTCGGATAAAAACCCATACATAACTCGTTTATGGTTTCTTCCCAATCGATAAATTAAAATTCAAATTTCGTGCAATTAAAACACATATTTCAATCTTAAAACACATGGATAACAATGTTCAAAAACCAATTCGAATTAAAACACATAAAACATTGATGTTTTAAAGAAATCTTGAATTTGGTTCAAATCTTGAACCCAAATCTTTAAACATTGATTTCTTACTCTACAAAACGAATTAAGAAACGTTTCATACATGGTTTCAATCCTCTCACAGAGAAGAATAAAAACCCTAACTCAATTTTGAGAAAAGAAAATCGAAATGTTAGGATTGCGTCAAACACAAAATTTCATCCTAAAACTTAATTTCATAATTAAATTTAAAAATATAATTTTAGGTCCTAATATCACATAATTAGGCTCTAATACCACATTTAAGCATAATTCTAAATCTCAAGAGTTATATATGAATATTAGAACACTAAATTCAATTCTATTGCATACCTGATTAGGCAAACATAAATGATAAATAGAAGTAACACCAATTCTTAAAAAGAGTAAGTCTTTCTCCTTACTTTTCTCTTAGGGTGGCTCTTAATGAGTAGATATTATTACTTAGAAATAAAAAAAAGGACCTTAAGCAATTTATATTAAAACCTTAAAAATCTCCTCATCAAAATTTTATCGAGTCAAAAATCTACATAATTGTCAAATCATACTGACCCATTAAGATGCCCAAAACCCATACATAAATTATCACAATTAACTATTTGGACTCTCATACTTATCTTACATTAAAACTAAATTTATCAATTTTGTTTATTAAATTATAAAATCATCAATTACCAGTAGCTCATTTATTGAAAAATTCAAACACTTCGATCAAAATTTCTTTTTCTTGAGATACAAAAGAAATCATAGCCTTGAGGGAAGAAATTGCAAATACTAAAATTTTAACATTATACCTATTAAATGTCACCTTTTAAAGGGAAATGCATAAACCAATTAACCTAATTATTCTTTTGTTACTTTGCTTTCTCTCTTTGAAAGACTTGAAACTTTGGAAGCTAAAAAGACGAGTCTTAAGTCTTCACGGTCACTAAAGCATAAAGGTTTTGATTCGCCCTAAGCACCAGATGACATAAGGCACTATGATGTAAGCCAAGTGGCATCATTATGTCGTCATCCTATCGTGTTCCTAATCTAAATGACTTGAAAGACAATGGTCTTGGCACTACGGTTGACTGGGTTACTCCATCCACGTATAGAATTACTGGTCGCATTTGGAAAAGATGATGGAAATACCCAAGGATGGCATCCGCTTCCAATCATACAGTGCAAAAGTGTCTAGCGAAGCTGTTAGGGCAGATGCACTTTGCTGATAGTTGGAAATGAACAAATTAGTGAAATTATTCTATGCTTTCTTATTATGGAGGATTATATTTGTGTGCATAAACACAATTATTTCTTGAATAGCCATTGATCCAAGCATATGATCGAGATCAAAACTCAAAACTACATTACTAAATTTGCACCTGTCAATTTCGTCCCTCCATGCTTAATCGAAGGTTCATAACAGCATCAGGGTACCAGCCCTTGTTTCTTACCGAGTCAGAAGCATGTATGAAATTACCATGGTACTTTCCGGTCTGAAGAATCTGGAATTTGATAGCCGAAAATTATTCTGTTAATCCATTTTAACTTTTGTTTGTAAGAGCAGAACCTTGATAACAAGTGAAGCATATATTCGGGCTTTGCTATTATGGTTTTTTTTTTTTTTTTTAAAGCCACAAATTAAGGATTGTAAAAAACGTTGCAAGTGCTAGGAATTATTCCAAGCCTAGATGAGCTCTTTAGAGTCATGAACACAACTTGTGAGAATTACTCTAAACTTAGATTAACTCTTAAGGTTCTGCTTTTCAGTCCATACAGGAATCAATCCACAACTTTTTAGAGCTATTTCATAGCCCATTAGTCTGCTGAATTTGGTCAATAAAGTATAGAATCCAATGCTCGTAAGATATGGGTGTGAGATACTATTTTATCCGTCCAGAAAATGCCTATACATAGGATAGATCCACAAAGAAACATACAAGCTCAACATTACACAGATCTCTTTTAAACATCAAGAAAGAATGCTAGACAAATTACAACACGGCTATGGATTGGGCCAGCAGAGCTATTCCACCATGCATCAGGAAAGCTGGCAAAATGGATATCAGGATCATCTCTGGGGGACGCCAGCCATGCCTAATTGCTCCATGGAATCTCCTCAACTCTCCACACACCAAATGATGTTCCATGGGAACTATACCATGCATCAGGATGTCTTGCATGCCCAAAATATGCACCAAAATGCCTGGCTCACCGAAAGTATGCGCCAACATTGCATTGTCAGTCCAGAGAAATATGGACGTTTCAATGGTGGCTATGCCACCAATGTTGGTTCTATGGTCTCAACTGGTGGTAAGTACCCCAACCTGATTGCAAGCTCCGAATATGAAGCTTTTAACAGGATATATCAAGCTCCAGCAACCATGAGGTTTGAGGCAATGAGATATGAGCACAGTAATTGGGGTGGGAATGGTCACTAGCGCCAAAGCTACAGTGATGGCTTCAACCTGCAGGGCAATGGTTGCCAGAGTATGGAGTGGGTGTTCAAGGGCTGTAAAAGCTGAGAAGTGATATCCTGTGAGATCATTGGCACTTTTCAATCTTCATATATAGTATTCTGCAAGTGTTCTGCCCTGCTCTATATTCTCGTATAGTAGTTTGTTGATCATCTACTTTAACTTAATTACCATCTACTGGTCACCTAAATACAAGTTATAAATAAAAGGTTTTAAGTATTTACAAGTGTATTCAAATTTGGAGAGAAGTCTAAGAACTTCCAATTGAACCCATGCCAGGCAATACTTTCTTCATTTAACTCACAAGAGTCAGGGACTAATACAAGCAATATTCCTCCGACTAGTGCAATTAGGATGAATAACTTCTCCAACAATAAGCTAAAAGCCTAGGATAATGAAAAATCAGAATGCTTGTAGAAACATATCATATGACCACTTTCTTGAAGGCTTTATTCACTTGGCACAGATTAAACATCTAGATGGAAATAGAGACTTCATGAGAATCATTTACTGTATAGGCAATCAAAACTTGCTTTTCCATTTATGTGGATACCTTTTATATATTTGAAAATGTTCAAATAATTGATGAACTTGTTACCATACCACTAAGGGAGCTGGAAATCATTCTATGGAAATTTTCATTGGTTTTGAATTATTCATAAATTGTTACTGATATTTCATATAGCTGGAAATCATTCATAAACAACCAGGAAAACTTCCACCTACCTTCCTTATGCTACTAGACCAATTACTGATCTGGAAGAGGAATCAGAACTCCTTAGAATTTGATTTCCTAGGTCTGTGTAATGATGGATTGCTTGATGATAAAAGCTTTTTTATGCTAAAAGGATTATTCTTCCCCAAGTTGTTCCTGTCATTTCCTCTGTTCTGGCCATGTTGGTGATTACCCTTGGTACTCATTTTAAATAAGCCTATTGTGAATTATTATAAAAGCTAAAAGTGCTTTAGGAATTCGTTATGCCTTTGCTGTTTTCTCAATTTGGAAGTACTTGTCGTGTTTCTTCTTCACTTTCTTTATTGCAATTTCTTCAGTCCACAAAGTTGGCTGATATTATTAGATATGATGGCGAAAAAAGGAAGGGAATTAGATTCGATCTCATCTTCGGAACAACAAAATTGGACTATAAAAATGCAACCGATAAAGCGAGTGACCCAAATCAGATATCTTGATCTCAATTAGAGCATTAATAGTTGTGCTTTAGACGTTTATTTCTTTCATGCCACTCTCTTTCATATATTAGATTATCTAGTGTCCAATAAACTATTGGATCAGAGTTTGAGGCTTTGAGCACCAAGCCTAAGCATGTTCTTCATCTAGATCCAACCCATATTGCCTGGATTCCTATTGAAAAGAACTTCACATTCCCCAACCAAAGAAAAAGGTCCCCAAATTAATTTTCCTCTGCTCCAAACTACTTACAATTGATTTGGCGGTTCTTATTTTCTTTCTTTTCCCAAATCTATCAGATAAACTTTGCGAGGTAAGTGAAATTATTTTTATGCAAAATGTACTTGTGAAGTGAAAGCAAAGCAAGACACGATTTCCTGTAATATACCCTAAAAATTTTCTTGACAGTATATATCTGCCAGTAATAAAAATTTTCTTGACAGTATATATCTGCCAGTACTGCCACAGAGCTTACGGCTGCTTTAACTTATTTACTGCACCAAAATATTTTCTGCCCCACCACAGAAGAAATGACTATTAATATCTGTGGTTGTCCAAATTGAAATCAAGATTTTGTGATTAAGCTTAGAGCATGAAAGATTTGGATTTGCAATCGGCTAATTATCTTTCCAAAATTGCAAACAACTCTTCAGACACTCAAGGTGTAGATGAACAACCTTCTAGATTTTTCCGATCCAGAAACCAACCAACCAGGTGTCCTCATCGAACCCACTTGAGCAGCTTTTGGCTACATTCTGTGGTAAACCAACATGTCTAGATGATTATCATGTACCAGTTGTTTAATTAACAAAAAGAATTCCTAAATCCATGAGCAATAATGAAATGACTTTGGACTTTACATCTGTTGCTGCTGTGGATCCTTCATTAGGATTCCAGGCCTGATTTTTAGCCAAGATCCCAAAACTTTTCCAAGCTATTCTAACGCGTTTCCAAAAACCCGAAGTGGACTATAACAATATAACAGATAAACTTTTCCAGTCTTTTTGTTTCCTTTTAGCTTCTCTTTTCTTTAGAATACAAAATATTGGTTGAAACGTTAGTCTCAATCAGTTGCAACAATATCCAAATAGATGTAAAAGGCAATTCTGAACATGTTCATTATTAAACCAGAGAACCTTATAGTTGCGTTAGAGAAAGCACGACCACTCAATTTTTTTTCTATCTTACAGTAATTACTTGCAACTTTCCCTGTGAATCTATGGCAAGAAAACTAGCAAACAGAATAGTTGCCTGGTTGCCTGTGAATCTAATAGCAAACTGATTTACTAGCTAAAATAGTTGCGCGGATGTAGTAGCCTAGCCCGCACCAAAAGTTCCTCAGACCTCACCTGATTCATCGAAAACAGAATCACTAAAAGACGGTTTACTTTGTAGAAGAAGTACGGGCCCATGAACGACTAGAAAAGCCCCCAAATTGGCTACTTTTTTTATATATTTTTTAAGAAATGATGATCCGATCTTATATTCTACTAGTAGTGCTACTAATACAACATTCGTATTGCTCTCTGAAATTTGAGAAGTCATTAACTGAGACTGAGGGAAACTCAAAATTTTGCCCTACGTCTAAACTTGGAAACAAAAACTTGCAAATTGCAATACACAAAGGCACAATATAGGAGTTCAAAAATTCTTCAATCCCTTATTCTTATACTGTTTGTGGTACATGTAAACATTGTAACACACACAGAAGAGAGAAAAAGACAGACCTCACCCTAGCTAGTCTAATTTTTTGCTCAAAAATGAACCAAGAAGGGAGAAAAAAGAAAATAAAAAAATGAGTACAACGGATATAATTGAGAAAAACAAGTATTCCTCTGATTTTCTAGTGAATAGATCGACAGAGAGGGCATGTACTATGCTTGTTACCAAACCATTTTTCTAAGCAACCTTTGTGGAAGAAATGCTTGCAAGACAACTCACTCACCTCCTCATCTACTTCAAACCCACATAAACACACACAACACTCCACTGTGTTAGCCCATCCACTCCCATCCCCACTGCTGCTGCTACTGCAACAATCGCTTATACCTGCAATAGCTGAACCCTCGCATGATGATGATGATGATGATGATGAGGATGATGAGGACCTGTCCTGGCACAAGGACTTGAACTGAGTTATTGATATCCTTCTCTCCCTTGCATTCATAATCTCTTCTAGGTACCCATCTGAGTCCTCAATATCTAAGTTCGAAGAAGTACTACTACTCCCAGTTGCACCCACCACTTCGAGTAAAGATCTCACCATGTTTTTCAAAAAAGCCACTGACAGAACAGTGTTCATTACTAGCACTGGAAGTACCCCTTCTGCTGCACTAGGGAAGTTGGACAGTCCCATCTTTTTTTTTTTTTTCCTTTTTTTTCCCACAAACCACTTTGATTCTCTTCTAAAATTCAGGAAAGAGTTAATTTCCAGCTGGTAGAGACAAAACAAGGGAAGCAGCAGCAAGCTTCTTCCACATAACATTAAGAAAGGTTGTGTTTTGAACCAACATAAAAACCAAGTTGGGCTGGGGTTGGTGGTGATAAACATACTTGGGCTCATGCTAACCACCAATGTCGTAAACTCTGGTTCACTAACCTTAACCAGGGATGGGCTCACAGGTATTCGTGGCGACACGTGTAGTTTGACAGGTTGGTGAAGTTCAGACTGCATAGTGGTGTTGCGTTGGCATTTTCAATGGAACGAGAAGGGAAAATATGAGAAGCCACGTATCCTACAAACTATGTTTGGGCCAATCAGATGGGAGCTTGTGGCAAAGAGTGGGACTACCCTTCAGTTTAGGGGCACGAAATTTCTTGATGCGGATGCCGCGTCCAGTTTTCTTGATTTTTGTGGGGATTTTAAAGCTCTTTTTTTTTTTTTTTTTTCATTCGCAGCTTTTGGGGTATGTCGGTAAAGTGTAAACCCAAAGAATGGGGATGACGAACCTTCCTAGAGTGTGCTTAATGGACCCCATTTGCTTTGAGACTTTTAACGCAGTTTTCTTCTGATTTCGATCTTTTGTTTTTATTGGAGCATTGTTACTTTTCAAATAATAATTAAAAGTTAAAAAATATATACTAGTAATAGTAATTGGAAGCATTCAAATGCGTTGGAGTTGTTATTTTTATTCTGAGTGCGTTTTGATGCTCAAATTAATATGTTCCCTGAGATAAGGTAAAGAAGTAAGAAACAGGAATAAAGATACTAAGATATACGAGGGAAGCTTCAATGGAGGAAAACTTTAAAAGTGCTTAGTTGGATTAGGTGTGCCCCAAGTTCTAATTGTCTCGTGTACTTAGTTTTTTAATTACCTTATATTTGAGATAAAAAGATAATAATTTGATTGAAATAATTGATAGTTGATAGAATATTTACATAGAGTTCGATAAGAGTTCATGCGGATAGTTACTAGTTGCATTTAATAATCTCGAATAAGTGTGATTTATATTTAATGATGTCAAACAAATTGAATATCTAATGATCAATTCTGAAATGATTGTCTTGATTTGATGTTTGTGAAACCTTGGGTAAATCATTCCTTTGACATTTCTTTAAAGACAAATAATATGGCTATCTAGGCTATCCAATGGCATAACTACATTGACTAAATTTTGATCGTTAACTTGTTGACCTAGGCATAACAATATTTAATTTAATTTTTAACATTTAAGAAGTTACTCAAATCATGACTTAAATTTTAAATTTTAACAAATAAAAACTTATTTATTCAAAATGCAACAATTAAACTTTTTTAATAGAATTTACATATACATTACATGTGCCATTAAATTGCATGAATCAAAGCATATTTTAGATTATGTATAATTTTTTTGATGATGTAGAATATTTAATTAATTTTAAATTTCTTTTGTTTTCTTCTTTTTTTTTGTTTTTCTTTTTGTTTTTCTTTCCAACTATCTTTTCTTTCTTACCCTTTTTCTCTCCCTTTACCAAACTTTCAATCGTTGTGTGAGTCACTAGCACCACCACTGATGGTTGTCCTTCATCACCATCTAACACCTTTTTGTGCCCAAAATTTCATCACAAACCACTTTCAACCTCCTCTTTCTTAATCTCTAAATGAAATTCTCAAAAACATCTCCTAATTGCCTAAATATGCACCTAAAGTCAAGGGTTTTTTTTCTCTAAAAATTTGTGTCTCCATTGTTCCAAATGATCCTAGTTTTTAGTATGTTATTCTTCTCTTCAAGTCCTTCCCTTCTATCAGTTTGGATTTCGCCAAAACCTCTACTACCATGAGACACCATCTTTATCGTAGCCACCGTGGACTTTTTTATTATTGACCTTTTTTTTTCTTTCTTAACTTCCTAAATACTCATTTTTAACTCGAACAAAATATCAAACTCAAAACTGTTCGTTTTCTCCTAAAACCCAAAACTTAGAAGCAATGATTATAAAAGAAATTGTGAATGGGATTCATGAAAGGTGGAGAAAAGTAAGGTTGCCAAGATTGTTTGTAAAGATATTTGTAAAATGAATTTAAAGAGGACTTATGAGATTTTAGAGGTGTGTTCAATTTTTTATTTTTGATTTTCGTCCATTAATTTGGATGTTTTCTTTGCCTTTGAAGTTGTTATTTTGATTGTATTGAGGTTTTTATGCTATGTGAATATGATTGGGCTTAAACTACCAAATGGGAGGCAATCCTTTCTTATCTTTTAAATCTCATTTATGAATTTTTGTACCAAATTATCTTTGAATATACAATTCTTTCAAGTTAGATTTTTTATAGCTAATCATCTCAAGTTGTTTTTTGGCAAATATCTTTGAATATTCTAATAGTATAACTGTGGAGACTCACACCTAACCTGTGAGGTATTGTTCACTTTGACTTAGAGGTCTCACAGTTTTATCCCACAAAAAATGCTTCACAATTTAAATCTTTATTTATATACCATAACAGATCCTTTGAACATTTCGATGTGAGATTTTGGTGTCATAAACTTGTCTCGTTAAAGTTTCACATCCTTATCAAACCCAACACAAAGCACACATAAAATCATAAAACTAAAATCACACCAAACATTAGGCTTCTAGAGGTGGCTCCCACTATATAGCATTTAGCTCCTTCAGGATTCTAAAGGTGACTCTTACGGTATAGCACTTAGCTCTCATCTAACTGGTAACTTTACTCTGATACTATTTGTGAAGACTCACAATTAACTTATGAGGTATTATCTGCTTCACAAGTATGGATTTAAGTTTCTACTTATATATCATAATAGATTCTTAGAGCATCCTAATGTGGGATTGAGATACCACAAAAACCTTAGTTTTAGTTTAGTATCTTATAATAAAAGTTTAATGTTGGATTTTTGCATTGATATTCTTAGAAAAAACTAAAAAATTGGTTGTTTGAAAATCTGGAAGTAAACTACAAATGCATGAAAGGAAAAAAAAAGATTTTTTAAAAGGAATAAAAAAAATTAAGGTTTGTTTTTTGTGAGTAATTTTCATATTTATTTAACTTTTTTCTTTTACAATTTTTCTTAAAAATATTTTTTTTTACATTTAAACATCTTACTTGGAATCTTATTTGGTAATATTAATAGTTATCTGGCAATTTTAATATCTATCTAGAATATAACAACGCGTGTAATATATTTTACAAACTTTATTGAAAAAGCCCTTATTTGTTAATTTTCAAGTAAATGAGACCTTTTTTTGTTAAAATTGTACAATCAAGTCCTAATTTAAGCCATCTCTCAAACTTTAGGCACTAAATTAAGTATTTAGCTAATAATTAATTGATATTTTTTATTTTTTGTTAATTATTTGAAGTTGATATTTATTTAATAAAAATTTTTATTGTATTTTTTTAATTGTTTGAAAACAACTATATTCTATTTTTATTATTATTACATGAAGTTATTGAATTAATAATTTTATTCTATTACTTTTTTATTATTTTATTTAACGTGGAAGATTATTGCGATAACAATTCATGTTCCTTCTACCAATCACATGTGATTTTGTTTCAACAGTATACCTTATTCTCTTTTCATATAAGCTTCGCCAACAACTCGACCTGATGGATAAATCTTGTCATGTCTCTTTAAAGTACATGTTTCGATGATTTAAACATTTTCTTTTACAGAGAAAGGAAAATATTTGAAACTTATCATTTCTTTTTTGAGGGTTTTCGTGATACATTTAGTTATATAACATCTTATTCTACTTTATTTAGAAAAACATTCCTATTCGTGCATCTCTATTTCACTTTACAACAAAAACAATAAACAAAACCTTATATCCTATAACTCTGTCGTCTGGTTATATAAAATGCCAAAAAAAGGAATCATGTTAGGCTGTTTTTAATCATTTTGCACCACTCACTTCCATAAAAAAAAAAAAAAAAGCATTTTCATCTACTTCATTAACCCTCATATAATTTCTCATTACTTGCATCCACATCTTTTGTGGTTTATCTCTAAAAGCTTTGATCTATCCTAAATCCAAAAGCTTATTTCTCTTAATTGGTGTACAAATTAGCTTACGTTTCACATGACCAAATCATCTTAAACAATCATCTTTTATCTTTTCCTAAATTCGAATTATTAATAAATTTTTTGAATCTCTTCATTTATGATTTTGTCTCTTTTAATTTTATCACACATCCATCTAAGCATCCTTATCTCAGTGACGATCATTTTTTCTCATGTTGTTTCCTTACAACCTAACATACAGTCCCATATAATAATGCAGGCCTTGTGGTTATTCAAATACAACTTCCCTTTTAACTTTAAAGATATGTTGTGATCACACAACACACCTGAAGTATTTTGCCATCTCACCTATCTTATTTGAATCTTATGATTTACATCTCTTTTTATCTCAGCATCGCTCTGAATAATTGATCTCAAATATTGAAAATGACTACTCTTTGGTACTGCTTCACCATCCAACTTAATCACACTAACACTCACTTTCCTACTACTATTAAACTTACATTCTATATAAGAAGTTTAGATCTACTCAATTTAAAGCCTCAAGACTCCAATGTTTGCTTCCATAATTCTAATTTCGCATTAAGATCATCACTAGTTTTTGCATACACCATGCTAACTTATTTTAGATATTTTCAGTGAGCTCGTATATAACTAATGCAAAAAGAAATAGATTTAATATTGAGCCTTGAAGCAATCCTAAGGTAATGGATTTGTTTTTTAAATGTTGTTAATCCCGAATTTGTAAAACCCAGCATTAAGAGGGAAGTCCTTTTGTGTCTTTCAAATTTGGCATTTCAAGTTTTGAAGCTTTTGGGCCTTTTGCAGTCACCCAAGAATATGGCCTCAGCTATTCTTGATTCAACCTTTGCCCCACTAGTAAGTTTTATTAAAGATATATTATGGGATTTGTTTTTTCCAAAGAAAAAATAGTTATTTTATATAATCATGCTAGCTATTTGGATTTTGAACTAAATATAAGTTCAACCCAGAAAAACTCTCTTACAAACTAATAAAATAAATATAAACTTAGCCTACAAAAAATCTTTTACAAATCTTTTACAAATTTAAAACCCACAGAACCTAATAAACTCACATAATTCTACATATGTTACTTCTCTAACCTCGTATCCTTTTAGTATAGGGTTATAGATGTTCACTCTATCTTTCAATAATTCATTATATGAAAAATTATTTTATTTCACATTTATTTTTTAATTTGATCCAAAATTTTTATTGATTTTATTTTTTTAATTAACAAAACTATCTTTTTATTTTATTTATTTTTACTTAAATTTAGTAAAATTATTTTTTATTTTTTATTTATTAAAAATATACAAAAAATTTAAATAAATTTCAATGTTTATAACACTTCTATATTATTCCTACTGTAATTTTAACTTCTATTTTTTCAATACAAAAAAGTTCTGATGAGAGAAAATTACCACATTACAAAATTAAGGTATATCATAAGTTTCAATAAGGATTTACATTGGATTTACAAAATCGTCTATAAAAAAAGACTATTGGTAGCGATAATCGAATCTAAACTTTACAAACAAAGTATTTAATCATTATCAACTCAACCAATCTTGTGTTCTTGTTGACATTTTAAGTTATCTTTAGTACACTTTTAAAATAATTTTATTTAAGAAACATTACTTACGTAAATTCTAATCGAGCCAAACAAATCCTTAATAGATACAACTTGAGTGAAATTCCTCCATTCATTATTAAAAAAAAATGCAATTTCTTTATTATTGTCATAACGATTTTTGGACTATTAGATGAAGTTAAAAAAAAAAATAGAAGCAGTTGCTACCAATATTTTTTAGTTAGATGCAATTGGCCACTTTTAAAATTTTTTTTTAATAAAATGTTAAAATTAATTAAAACCTTATTAAAAAATAAATTTTTTAGTCTACGAATTGGTTTGAGTTTGAGAGTATGGTTACATATAGAAAGGATTAGTACCCCTACGAAGCCCATTTTAAAATAGTACTAACTAATTATGTGTTATCCTTTAATATTGACAAAAGTAATTTTAATTTTGATATTTAAAATTAATTTTTTTGACTTTTTTTTATCACAATTTAACATTTTTATTTTTTATATGCCATTTTCTTTGTCTTAACGGTTTTAGGACCGCCAGACTTTAAAAAAAATTAAAATTGAGAAAGATATAAAAAGTCACCACCAATCTTTTTTAGAGTGTGATTGGTCACCCAAAAGTTTATCTTTTAAATAAAACTATAAAAGTGGGTTTAAAGTTTGTCAAAAAGATAAATTTTGGTCTATGAAAATCAGGTTGGGTCTGGGAGTCAGTTACTATGGGAAAGGATTAGCACCCCCGTAATGCCCATAAATTAGTACCAATTAATTATGCGTTAGTTTCGGTGTTGGATGAAATAGTTTTACTATGAAATTTAATAATAATCCCTTTCATTTTTTTTAAAAGAAATTTTGCTAAGAACTCTTTATTTAGGAATATTGAGAAAATCTTTAAGTTAAAGAATTATTTTAAAATACTCTAACATCTAGGTAGAATTTAAAATAATTTTTTTCAGTTAAAATTTAACACAACAATCCTTAAAATAAAATAACACTCTTTATAAAAAATAATTGTTGGTGACTCTCTAACATCTAGGCAACGTACCAAGAATTATTTTCTTCAGAATGTTATTTTCGTTTTGTTTTATAATATCATAATTTTTTTAAAAAAAAATGTATTGTCCTTTTTTTATTATAAAACATTTTATCATTAAGTAGTAAACAAAAATTAAAGACAAAAGAATGCAAATGGTTGCCAATGATAACATCTAAAATATGTATGCCAATGAATGTTATGTAAGATGAAATGCAATTTTAAAGTCGAGCTCTTAAGTATAATGAGACCACCACAACTCTTCAACATCTAGGCAGAGCTTAGGTGCTTCTGTTTATATTTAATATCTCATTTTAATTACTGTACTTTTATTATTAATTAGTTGTTAACCCCATTGTTAAAGCGAATTAAGGACCCGTCTAAAAAACTTAATGGAATAAAATTTCCTAAATATCCCATCATCTAGGGAGCATTCATGAACAAATTATTCCATTTGAGATTTTCACACATATCCTTAGAGTTTCGGAATAGATTTAGGTTGAGGTTTTAAGATTTGGTGACTTTCAGGAAATGATTCAGGATTTCATACCAAATTTGGGGTTTTCAGAATTTTGGATTTTAAGGTTTTGGATTTTATGGTTTTGAATTTTGGATTTTAGGGTTTCGATTTTGGGGTTTGAGATTCGAGATTTTAGTTTTAGGGTTTTGAGGGTTTAGGGTTTCAATTTCGGGGTTTAGAGGTTTTAGGGTTTAGTTTCAAGTTTAGAGGATTTAGGGTTTCAATTTTAAGGTTTGAGATTTTAGGATTTCGATTTTAGGGTTTGATGTTTTAGGGTTTCAATTTTAAGATTTGAGGTTTGTGGTTTTGATTTTATAGTTTGAGGTTTTAGGGTTTTAATTTCGGGGTTTAAAGGTTTTAAGGTTTAATTTTAGGGTTTGGAGTGTTTAGAGTTTCAATTTTGAGGTTTTAATTTTTAAATTTAAAAAAAGCAAACATCTCTAAAAATCTCCAACATTTAGACGAACTTTCGAAGCAAGTTTGATTTTTATGATTTTTTAAATAACTATTTAAAAATTTTTTTATGAAAATCTATTATTAATAATATTACTAATTTATTTAGTATTTTTTTATAATAATAATAATTCTCCAACGTCTAGGCGAAATTATTATTATTTAAAGCACGATTACAATCCCTCCAACATCTAGGCAAGAAAATTTTCATTGTTACTAGTTCATCTTATAATTATTTTATATATATTATTATCATTTTATATATTTTATTATTATTATTTATTTATTTTTATTTAATACCTGGGTTATTATTATAAAAAAAAAAAAACTAAGTTTTGAAATCATTTTTACTAATGTTGTTATTATCATTATCATTATTATTATTATTATCATTATCATTATTATTATTATTATTATAAAAATATTATTTTGATAAAGTCTAAAAATTTTCATGCATGCATAAATAACAATAATTAAACTAAAAATAATATAAATAATATACATATATACAAAATCAAAATCAAAATAAAAAATAAAAAAATTACCTGAACCAGACCGATCAATGGTCTAGTCAACGGTTGGTTTGGTTGGTCAAAAACTTCGACGATTCAAACTGGTTCGCTGACGGCTCGTTTGGATCGGTTGAAGGCTGGTTGAAATCGGTTGGTAGGTCGATTTGCACGGATCTCGGGTCAGGTCACGGGCACGCACGGATCTTTCCTATGCTTAAAACGGTGTTATTTTACTTCTTTGTTTTTCTATATAAAGTCAACTTTGTTTTAGCTGATTTAACCCTTCCTCCCAAAAAAAAAATTTTAGCTTCAAAAATTCTCTTTAGCTTAGTTGGAGTCTAGTGCCATACTACCGCGTCAGTCGTCTATTAAGTCATCACCGGTGGCCGCTATCGGTGGTCGCTGGTGATCAAAAAATATAAAAAAAACCTCAAGAGATTCTCCTTGACCTGATCTTTTCATATCCGATCTTCTTTCCACTAGAAACAGGCCCGATCGTAGTAGATCTAACTTTGAAGTTTTCGTCTCTTTTTTTTTATTTTTTTTGTTTAAAAGAAGCTGATGATGGATCTTTTGCTTATTTGCAAGGGGCTTTGACGCTGAGGTTCCTCTTTACGGGGAACACTGTGTTGCCTTTTTTTTATTGGTTTTCTGTATATATTTTTTGGTCAGCTTTCTGTTTGGGTTAGAGGGTTTAGGAGATTTAGAGTTTCGGGTTGTGGGAAGGCTTGGGATTTTTTGGGTGTGGACAAACTAGGGTTTCTAGGTGCCTGAAGATGTCTCCAAAAAAAAAGGCTGGAAAGGGATGAAGCTGGGTTCTTTATAGTGTTGGGTCTGTGTTCAGGATAATGAGTGGTCTAAGGGTTGTAGGGGGTGGCCATAGGAGCAACTGTAGAGGTGGCTATAGGGCTCTGGTGAAAAAGGTGGTTAGTCTGGGGTTCATGACGATGGTCACAATAGTGACTGAATAGGCTGGTAGCAAGGCGACTGGATAGGTTGGTGTCGTGTATGGTACCATGCCTATCCCCGTCCTATCCATCTTTTTTCTTTTTTCTACTGTTATTTTTTTAATTTTTTTTGTTTGTTTTGTTTTATTTTTTTTGTTTGTGTTTAATTAATAAATTAATATTAATGTAAAATGAAATAAAATAAAATAAATAAAAGATAAATGGGCTTTGGCTTAAAGAACGAAATTGGGTTACGGGCCTGGTTGAATCGAATTGGGCTTAAAACCCAGTTGAATCAAAATTGAGCCTGAAACCCAGTTGAGTCAAAATCAGGCTTGAAGCCCAGTTGAATTAGAATCAGGCCTGGGTCTGAAAATCCAATACACACGATGAATTTTAAATCGAGATTCAACTAAAAATTGAACAAATTTGATGTCTACAGCTGTCCCTCTTTGTACATTACTGAGAATCAGTAATAGGGCAAAGATAAAGACGTCAATTTTATCCGAAACTAACTTAAAGATTTAAAAAAAAATTTATCTTGTTTGTTATTTGTTTTTTTTTTTGTTTTGTTATCGCAAGTTAGAAAGTAAAGACGATCGAGATTAAACTGCGAGTTGATGGATACAAGATTGAGATTGAATCAAAACTCAAAAAATAAAAACGATTGGGATTAAATCGCGAGTTGGAGAATAACGAGACTAAGATTGAATCGCAAGTCATAAAATAAAGATGACCCAGATTAAACCACGAGTCAAAGAATAGCGAGACTAGGATTAACGAGACTAGGATTGAACCACAAGTCATAAAATAAAAACAACGACTAGGATTAAACCGTGAGTTAGAGAATAATGAGACTAGGATTGAATCACAAGTCATAAAATAAAAATGACTATGATCGAATCACAAGTCAAATAAAGAGATCGGAATTAAACTGTGAGTCAAAAAATAAAGAGATCGGGATTAAATTGGGGTTGAAAAAATGTCGACTGAGATTAAACCACAAGTTAAAAAATAAAGACGACTGGGATTAAATCGCAAGTAAAAAATAAAGATGATTGGGATCGAACCACAAGTTAAAAATAAAGATGACTGGGATTGAACTGTGAATCAAAAAATAAAGAGATCGGGACTAAATTGGGGTCAAAACAATGACGACTAGGATTTAACCACAAGTCAAAAAATAAAGACGACTAAGATTAAATCAGAAGTAAAAAATAAAGATGATTGGGATTGAACAGCGAGTTAAAAATAAAAACGATTGGGATTGAACCGCAAGTTAGAAAATAAAGAGACCAAGATTAAACAGCGAGTCAAAAGAACAATGACTGGGATTGAATCACGATTCAAAAAATAAGGAGACTGAAATTGAACTACGAGTCAAAGAATAACAAGATCGGGATTAAACTGCGAGTCAAAAAATAATGAAATCAAAATTGAATCGCGAGTCAAAGAACAATAAGATCAGGATTACACTACGAGTCAGAAAATAATAAAACCAAGATTAAACCACGAGTCAAAGAATAACAACGATCGAGATTAAACCACGATTTAAAATTAAAGAGATTGGGATTGAACCACGAGTCAAAAAAGATTATCGAGATTGAATCACAAGTCAAAAAATAATAGAAATCGGGATTAAACTGTAAATCAAGATAATAAATGTGACCAAGACTGAGCTGTGAGTTGAAAAATAAGGGATTGGGTTCTTTATAAATCGATAGTTTTGATTTTAAGAATCGTGCTAGAGGTAACATATCACCTTCAAGGCCATCATATTTGTTTTGAAAAAAGACAAATGTTGATTCCTTCTGATGTCTCATAACGAAACTTTTTATGCAACTTATCAAGAGGTATGTGATGTATGCAATGATTATGATGAATGAAAAGACAAAGATGCAATCAACGAATTATATCATGCTTTTTCATCCAAGTCAATTCAACTTTTTGGTTCAATTCTTTCTAACTTTAAAAGCTACTTCCAGTAGTCTCGTCCTTTTAAATCTTTCGATTTTGGTCCAAAAATCTGTCTTCTTATGGACCTATTTGGCTTTTAGTTGCTCTAAAATATTTTTTTTTGAATTCTTTCTTTATCTCTTCTCTCATTTTGTTTTTAGTGACCAATCAATTTCATTTCATTTTTTCTAACCCCGTATTGTTATTTTCGTTATCCTTATATTGCATTCTCTTTTTGAGCTATGCATTGGTCTATTATAAACTTTATCAATCATTATCTTAATTTTAAATAACAAATGCAATGATTTTAAGTTCAAGGTTGGGTATGAAACACAGTCAGTAATAGGGTATTTTAGGTTTAGAAAGATAAAGATAAGTTTTACAAGGACACAAAGAATAGTTAATTCAAAAGTATTTCAAGAATCAAATATCAATTCTCTAGATAATGAACATTTGAATGACCTTGAACTACTCCAACCAGGTCTTTTCCTAAAAACTTGTTACATTTACGATCTTGTCATGTTTGATTTCATATAACCAATCTTTGCCCCATATCTGCAACTAATGAGAACTTGCCCCTAAAAGTCATCTCTCTTAATTTTGGCATCGATTCGTCCAGTTGATGCCACTCTTTCGTTCTTTGAAGAATTTTCTCTGAGCTCCACCTTCATTCAAGTTACCTTTCAGGTTTTCAGCTTAAATGACCCCCTTTTTGTTCAAACCACCCTTTTTGGGTTTTCAGTCGAATCATCTTTTTTTTTTTTTGTATTTTTTCATTTTTTTAAGCAAAATAATTCTTGATAATATCTAAATTTACAGGATTTGATAATTCATCACCATCCATTTCTGCTAGGATTAGAGCTTCACTTAAGAATACCTTTTTTATCACATATGAACCTTTATAATTAGGCATCCATTTTCCTTTATTGTCATGTTGATATGGCAAAATCCTTTTCAAAACCAATTCGCCCTCACGAAAGCATCGAGGTTGTATCTTCTTGTCATGTGCTCACATGATTCTTCTTTGGTACATTTACCTATGACTGAGTGTCGAGAACCTTTTCTCTTAAATAAGATTCAGTTGCTCAAAATGATCTCAAACTAAATCTATTTCATCCAATTTTGCCTCAATTAAAACTCTCAACGAAGGAATTTCCACTTTGATTGATAGTACAACCTCCATCCCATACACTAACGAAAATAGGGTGGCCCCTGTAGAGGTTCGAATTGATGTTTTATAGGCAAGTAGGGCAAAAGGTAACTTTTCGTGCCAGTCTCTATATGTATCAGTCATTTTCCCAATATTCTTTTGATGTTCTTATTCGCAGCTTCCATTGCACCATTCATTTTTAGGTGATATAGTGTTGAATGATGATGCGTGATATTAAACTGTGCACATAATTTTTTCATCAATTTATTATTTAAGTTGCTAGCATTATATGAGATGATCTTTTTCGGGAGCTCATACTGGCATATTATCTTTTTTTTTATGAATCTACACACTACTAATCGAGTAATACTAGCATACAAAGCTGCTTCTGCCTATTTGGTGAAGTAATCGATTATCACAAAAATAAAATAATGCCCATTTGAAGCTTTTAGAGTAATGGGTCCGATCACATCCATTCCCCACATAGAGAAGGGCCATGGTGGTGCCAAGACATACAATGGGATAGGAAGGGAATGAATTTTATCTATATAAATTTGACATTTATGGCACTTTCTAGCATAATTAATGCAATTATTTTCCATTGTAGACTAGTAGTAACCTACTCTCATAATCTGTTTGGCCATCATAAGTCCATTAGCATGTGTTCCATAAATTTTTTCATGTATTTCTTCAAGTATTCTTTTTGCTTCAATAGCATCTACACACCTCAGCAATATTTGATCTCAGCTCTTTTTATACAAGATTTCTTTATCAAGCACAAACCCTACTGCTAATCTTTGGATGATTCTTTTATCATTTTTTAAGGCTTGCTCAAGGTAGTTTTGGCACTTGATATACTGTATAATGTCATAGTACCACGATTGTCGATCTACCTTTTCTTCTATGTTCAAATAGTGGGTTGGTGAATCTTTCATTTGTACTCTGATGGTCTGGATTCTCGTACTATCATTTAACTTGAACATTACTGCTAAAGTAGCTAAGGCATCAGCAATCTAAATTTCTTCTTGAGGGACATGCTGAAATTGGATCTTTTTAAACTATTTTATCAAGCTAGTTATGTGCCTTTGCTATAACACTAATTTTAGGTCCCTAATTTCTCATTCACCTTTTAGTTGATAAATTACCAAGGTTAAATCCCTATATACTTTTAGTGTTTCAATCTTCTTTTCAATGGTCATTTGTAATCCCATGACACATGCTTCATATTCAACAACATTATTTGTGCAATTGAAATCTAACCTCGCAGTACAAGGGTAATAATTTCCTTATAGGGATATTAGCACTGCCCCAATGCTATGCCCTATTATATTGGATGTCCCATCAAAAAACATCTTTCATACTTTTTTATAGGCTTTTTATCTTTATTTTACAATATCATCATCAAGTTTTCATTTGAAAAGTCAAACTTCATAGGCTTGTAATCTTCTGTGGTTCAATCAGCAAAAAAATCAACTATTACACTTTTTTTATGGATTTTTATGTTACATACACAACATCATATTTCGAGAGCATGACCTACCATGCTATCCTGCCAAATGGAGATGGTTTCTCAAAAATGTACTTGAGAGGATCCAACTTCGATATCAGTCAAGTCGTATGATAGAGTATGTACTGCCTGAGTCTACGAGTAGTCCAAGCTAAGGCACAATATATTTTTTCTATTTAAGGATACTTGGCCTTATACTTTGTAAACTTTTTACTCAAATAGTAGATAGCATGCTCTTTCTTGCTAGTTTCATCTATTTGCCACAATACACATCCCATTGATTTTTTTTTGCACAGTTAGATATAAAAACAATGGCCTTCCTACAACTAGTGATACTAACATTGGTGGGCTTATCAAATACTCTTTAATCTTTTCAAAGGCATTTTGGCATTCTTCGTCCTATTCACCAGGATTATTTTTACAAAGCAACCTAAAGATTGGATCGTATTTCGAGGTGAGTTAAGATATGAAGCAAGAAATATAATTCAATCCTCTCAAAAAATCTCCATTTTTTTCATGTACGTGGTGCTGACAATTCTTGAATGGCTTAAATCTTATCAGAGTCTACTTTATATCTCTTTCACTAACTATAAACCCTAGTAACTTTTCAGATTTAACCCCAAAGGTGCATTTGACTGGATTCAACTTGAGCTAATATCTTCGTAACCTTTCAAAGAGCTTTTTGATATTAACAACACGATATTCACTTTCTTAAAACTTAGCTATCATATCATCGATATATACTTCTATCTCTTTGTGTATCATATCATGAAAAATAGTGACCATCACCTTTTGATATGTGACACTAGCATTTTTTAGCCCGAAAGGCATTATCTTATAGCAAAATGTACCCTAGATTATCATAAATGTAGTTTTTTTCATATCTTCACAAGTCATTTTAATTTGATTATAGCCAAAGAATCCAACCATGAATGAAAAGGTAGAGTGTTTAGCAGTATTATCTATAAGGGTATCAATATGCAGTAATAAAAAATTATCTTTTAGGCTGGCCCTATTTAAATCTCGATAGTCCACGTACATTCTAACTTTTCCATCTTTCTTAAGAGCTGGGACTATATTAGCTACCCATTTCGGGTCTTGGCTACTTTTAAAAAACTAGTGTCAAATTGCTCTTTTACTTCTTCTTTTATCTTCAGTAACATTTTTGACTTCATGCATCTCAACTTTTGCTATATCAGTCGACACTCTAGTTTTAAAGGTAATCTATGCTCAACCACCTCCGTGCTAAGTCCAGACATATCCTAATAGGACCATGCAAATACATCCATATATTATTGTAGCAAGTTCACCAATTTTTGTTTCTTAATCGATGATAATGAAGTACCGATCCTAACTTCCTTCTTATTCTCACCATCTCTAAAATTCAACAAGTTAGTTGATTCCTGATGGGGTTTTATAATTTTTTCTCTTGCTCCATCCATTTCAAAAAATCATGAGGTAAATCATAGTCTTCTAAATCAACATCATTATCAAACTTGCTAATGTGAATCAAATTTTTAAAATCAAACCCGATGTTATTGTCTTGGTCATCCATAATGTTCATTATTAGAAAACCTAAAAATGGGTATAATCACAAAGAATTATATATATTGATCTTGGTAGAGACAAGAAGGATAGCAATGAAAAAAAAATAAAAAATAAAGAACATGGTATACGTGAAATGTATCACATTTATCATTTTATTAAGACAATGAAAATAAGCCCATACATTTAACCTCTGCATATTCTTGGACAGAAGCAATTGAAAAATTTAGGTTAAAAAAGTTTAGGGATAACAAAAATGGTACACCATCTCGGGTCTCTTAACCTAAAAAGGAAAAAAAATCTCTTAATCTTGCTTGACTCTTTCATATGTTCCAATTTGAACTCAAGAAAAAGTTTTTTCCAATCCTATTATTGGTTCCCCTTATTCAACCTCCGTTGATATAAGATAGATATGCCCACCTGAATGGAATGTTTTGTACAAATATAGGAAAACCTTTTTTTTATCAATCGAATCTTACCTTTTGAAGCGTGTCATTCTCCTTTCTTTCTTTTACAACATTATGTTTTTTCTATCAGTAGTCGTAGGCTTATAGCCTAACTCTCATCTTTTTTTATTTTCAACTAAGCATGGTGCTCTTACAATTCCTTGTAAAGCTTTTCCTAAGCCTTGCTCAGCTTGCCAACCCTTTCCAACAATCTGTTTGATCACTATGTATGTAGTTCTAACAATCAAAAGATCGATATCTTTGACCCCTCTCTGACATAAATGGCTTTTGCTACCTCAAAAGCTTTAAATGAGCATTCGATTACTTTTTCTGCAACCTTAACGTAAGGAGTAGTTAAAGTTTTTATCACTAATAAATCCTTCTCACCATCTATACAGACTTATCTTATTTTCATGATAAACTTTACATTCTGGTATAGAGATAAAGGTATAACTTTGATCATATAAATATAAAGTCTTTCAAGTAGACAACTATATGTAAGAATTATATCCATCACTTGAAATAAAACATTGAAGGTATAAAGGTCGATCTGTAACTGAATTTTTATATCACCGATTACCTCTCTTCATGCTCCATCAAACGTTCTTACAATCATGTGACTATTTCTCATGTGAGAAAGGTCTACCAAAAGTCTTGTCAATATCATTAGAGGCATGACATTAATAGACAACCCCCCATTGTCAATCAGCACTTTGACCATAGTGTGGGTTTTACACTTGATAGTAATGTGTAAAGCTTTAACACCACATCGCCCTTTTGGGGGTATTTCCTCATCATTAAATGTGATAAAATTTGAGACTATAATATTTTTGACTATATGATCTACATTCTCAACAGAAATATTATACTCGACATAAGCTTGGTTGATCACTTTCAGCAAAACATTCCTATGTGACTTAGAATTCAACAGTAGTGACAATAAAAAAATACGAGCTGACAGTTGTTCAGCTAGTCGACCACACTATACTCACTACACTTAATGATCTTTAAAAACTCATAAGCTTTTTTCTCTGACACCGGTTTGTTAATCTGCACTTCTGAGCTGACCATTGGCTGAAAATCTTGACTTTTCCTTATGTCTTCTTCTCTTATTTTACTTTTTTCTTTTTTGGTCCTTTCTGACATTTCGAGAGTGTAAATCCAACCACTTCAAGTCATTCCTCTTATTCATGTTATGTTGGTAGTATTCCCCATACCTGGATCATTCGAGGTCATATCGAGCCCTCGCATTACAACATCATAGTCGTACTTTCATGAAACTGCTTTATCAGTCTGATAAAAGAATGGGCTAAGGACATAAATAGTCATTGGTGTCCTGGAAGAGGAAATGGCTTTCTCAACTACAGGCTCTGATTTTTCATCATAGTAAATAGTGAAAGGTTTGAGAGTAAAAGACTCGTTAAGATGCTTATTACCTACTGTATTCACACTGCTTTCATCACATTCATCATAAAACTTAATGATGGCCTCATCCATCAAGCTCTGCAATGATTGTCTAAAGGCTTCATAATCTTGGATCAAATGTCCAACCGTTCTTTTATGGTACTTGTAAAAATGGTCGAGATTTTTATAACTTCCATTATTATCCAAAGATTACAATTGAATTATGCCTGTCTCACATAAATAGTCATACACCTATTCAAAAAGGGTTTTTACTTCATCCACACATATACAACTTTTAGTATAGTGTCATGTAACACCATAATGATAATTGCACTTAAAGTTAGGATCATACAAACTCAAGTAAGGTGGTTTTACTAGTTTCACATAAAAATGAGCGATAAGGTGGCCTTTCACCAACTAAGGGTACAAATTAGTGTAAGACATGATAATTGGATCAAAATGAGGACTTTCTCGATTACTATTATTTTACGGGTTTCTTTGATTATTGTTTTGGTGGGTTGGTTGGGCGAATGGTCGGGTTGGAGGTGCGAATGTGTAATTAGATTATTGAAGGCTAAATCTTGAATTGTACGATGATTGTTGGGGTGCTCGGTAATAATATGGTTACTGAAAAATTTGGTTGGTAGTAAGGTAATAGAGAGGGTATGGTGGGTTTGGATTATACGAGATAAAAGGACAGTGTGAAAAATTTTTGTAAGTGATAGCATGTGTCTCCTATTTTTTCTTTTTTGAATTTGCTATCTTCTTTTTATGCCTTTCAATTTTACCACATTTGATGGCGTTCTCTATCATTTCTCCTGAGATTACAATATCAAAGAAGTTTTTTTTGGCATTTTCCACCAATTCAGTGTGTTGATAAATAACACAGTTATCTCATTTTCTGTCAATGGTAGTTGAACATGAGCTACCACATCTCTCCACCAATGCACATATTCCTTAAAGGTTCTATTGATTTCTTCTTCATATTTTGTAATGACAGCCTATTAGGGGTCGTATCAAAGACATGCTTATATTGGGCAATGAAAGTATTAACCAGATCTTTTCACAAATAGATTCAACTTCGATCTAGCTGCACATACCATCTTGCTGCCAATCCAGTTAAACTATTTTAAAAATAATGTATTAAGAGTTTGTCATTTTGGGTATAACCCGTCATCTTTCGATAAAACATGATAATATGAGTAAATGACATTTTGTTTCATTGTATTTCTTAAGATTTAAGGTTTTAAATTTGGTCGAGATAACTAAGTCAAGTACCAAGCTCAACTCATTAGCGTTAACAACTCCATAAATATCATTATTTTTTATTGCTTTGAGCCTTTTTTCAAGTCGATCATACTTGTTTCATATTTTTGAGTTTATAACAGGCTCTTACATTTCACGAGACTTTTTTTATTCAACTGGGTCATCAAAATTTGGTACCATAGTGGGGTCAGTTGGAATAGATCCTATATTAGCATTCAAGTGGATCGATTGTTGATTAGTAAATGATTGACATATAGGTATAGTTGTACACTTGATGGCCATATGTGTATACCACAAAGAGCTTAAACTTGGGCTTGATGTGGAATGAATCCTGATGGGTATAATGGTTCCTTCGTATTAACTTCTTCCCTTGTCCTTGATGCACCGGTAACTTCTTTACATTTCAATGAACTAGACAGTAATTGTCTTAATTTAGCTATCTGTGCTTCGATACTTTGCTGTATCTCTATCACTATTTCTCTTATTTTCTCTTGTGCCCTTTCGACTCTCTCAAATTTGGCTACGTTCTCTTCTTCCATAACTCGAGCTTGAGAACGAGTATTATATCTATGTGAGATTGTCTGACTTAGATTTTTTGACTTTGCTATCCTTGAACTTTAGTTTATTAACTATGAATTAGATCGTATGATATAATATCAATGTTTATTATTGTTAGCATTTACCTTTATTAAAATGCATTCATGAAATAAATGTAATGCAAATTAAGGCATTGCTTTGGATCAATCAAAACAAAAAAAAACTTTCATTAATCATGGGAATCCTTATACATTATCCGATCATCTTTACATTAAAATCATAAAAATATTTGATTTGAGCATATTGCTATCTAGCTTCACATAAAAAGTTCAATCATCTCTGATTGTGGTCTTGGGTCGATACAATCTCTACTTTCCAGTGCTTTCACCTTTTGGACCATATAGCCTACTTTTCGGACAATCTTATAAATTTGAGCGATTAAATGTTCTATGTATTATTGTCTCTCTAAGCTTTAAGCTCTCTATATTTTTTGAACATCTACTTCCATGTTACAAATGCAATCCCAATACTCATCTCTTACCATTCAGTCAAAATCTTATCTATATGATTCTGATTACTTCTTAACTGAAGCTTCAAACTCATTAATTCCTGTTTTAAAGCTTTTTTCTCATTTTACAAATTGGAGTTCCTATTCTGTTCTTTTTTTTGTTCAGCCTTTAGCATCTCATTTTCTTTTTGGCATCTCACTACCTTTTTAGAAGTTCCTGAAAGTTTTTTTTTCATTCATGCTGTTCTTTAGTGAGTGTAAAGATCATTTTTTTATTTTTTTTAGCTCTATTTTTCTAATACTCCATTATCTCTCTTAATTCTTTCGTATCTTTTTTGGATCCCTTTAAAGGTTTACTGTCCAATCTCAATTTCTTATTTTCTTGATGCAGATTTTACAGATCTTCTTTCAATACCTTTCATTCTTTGATCAACTTCTATACTGCATCATCTTTTATCATCAAATCATATCTTAGTTGGTTGACCTAATCCATCATGACCATCTTTTCTTTCTCTAACTTTTTTTTTCTATCTCAAACTCTCGTTGAGCAATCTTAAAAGTCAACAGTACTGGCCCTAAAATAGGAGTTGGTAATTTTTTTGAAACATCGACTAGTAGAGGCCTAATTTCGTTAACTTTTTTCATTATCCATGCATGGTAACCTTTCGTAACATTATCCGTAAATCTAACTGGGCTCATTCAGTTGACCTGCTTCCATGCTTTGATGATTTCATGAACCTTTTTCACATAATCGAGTGTCTCTAATCAAATTTGAATGAACTGAGTCTATGAGTCATAGGGATGAACTATCATGAATCATATTGTCTTTGAATCATAAGAAGTGCATAACTCACTACCTCTCATATTTCTAATAAAAGTACCTATGACTCGTTTTCACAATTATACAAGATGGTCATAAGAAGCATCAATGGTGCCTTCCATGTTACATCCTCACTAGTGAGCTCCAGAAAGAACGACATCCACTAACCTTTTGTCTAATCCTTATTCCATTCTTTGGCAACAAACTCCTTGATGAGAATAAAATGAATGAAGAATGGCCGAAACGATATCTTTTTTTTCCTAAAAATGACTTCTAAGCCAAAAAAAAAGTAGCTAAACATATCCTATAAATCACCCATCACCCTTCCTTCAACAAAAATTAAGTGATCTAATATTCTCTGCCAAAATAGTCGATGAAAGATTTATACATTTATCCAATTATCCAATGCTTAAAAAAATCAACCACTAATACTTTTATATGTCCTAAAACCTTAGGGAATATCATCAATCCATACACAGCTAAAGCAAATACATCCAACCCCTTATTAGTATCATATACTTTTTTATATGTTCAAAAAGAAAAGTTGATGGAACAGTCTTAACCCTATTCTTTTCTTTCTTATGTTTGTCTATCTCTTTGACCTTTATTTGCATAATCTTGGCTAATTTCTTTCTATATCCAGTAGTTTTCTACTCTTTCCCATAGATCTTATCTTGATTGGTAAACTCTATTCGAAGTAAAGATGAATATTCTTTAATTGTAGGAGTCAAGTCTTCTTGGTTGAACATAAAAACATCAATAAGATAGATCCCAAAATTGTACTGTTGCCCTAGTCAGCTG
The DNA here is from genome assembly GCF_047325235.1 of Durio zibethinus. Taxonomy (NCBI): domain Eukaryota; kingdom Viridiplantae; phylum Streptophyta; class Magnoliopsida; order Malvales; family Malvaceae; genus Durio; species Durio zibethinus. Next base: position 32,944,467 of record NC_143165.1, read on the forward strand.
TTCATCAATCTTTACCGATATAAGTAGTGCCACATCCTCATATTTCTTGAAAAAAGATTCCTTTCTCGTTGTTTCCCATTATTTCCAGATAGCTTCTAATTTTGATATATCATTTTGATTAAGATCTACATACACTGACTGTGGTAGTATCGATATATGACCAACTATTAAGTAGTCTCTTTCTTTCTCCTGAGTACTTTTTGATTGGCTTTTAACCTTTAAGTAGCTCTTACACATGAATGACATCCCGTAAGTTTTTTGAGAGTTTTTCTTGCTGAAAATTAGTCTAAAACAATACCCTCCTAAGAAATATGGTACCTATATGATGCATGTAGTAAAATTGAAGGTAACAAAAGAATTAAACAAATCAATAATGTAAATAAAATAAATAAATAAATAAATAAACAAACAAACAAGTATATGACCGAACAGAATATATAGTGTCTTAATTTTAGGTAATTTTCTAAAAAATGATGGTATGGCTCTATCCAAAGGCTAAGCCTTATGGCTCACTATATGTCGGGTTAAGATTTACGTGTCTAAAGATTCCTAGACTATTTCTCACATCATTGTCCATTATAGACTAGTAAGATTCCCCGATCCTTATCCATTATGGGCTATTAACAGAAAGGGTTCAATCTAAGTGGAAGTGTTTCGCTAGCAAATGAGGAGGTTATCACCTCACGAGAACGTAGCTACTTCACTTTCTCCTAAAAGGAATAGAGCCTGAGTCTAGAGCTCATACATACAAATGAATATACAAAATGTGTGTAAAGTGATGTATTAATCAAAATAACATAAATAAATCATAAACACAAAACCAAAATAAAGTAATAACTAACATACAATTTATTTTATTTATTAATATATATTTTTTAAAAAATTAAAATAAAGGGAATTAAATTAAATATCAAATAAAACCAATTAAATCCAACCACTATTAATAGCCCATAATTAAAAGTTTAGCTTGATTCTCAAAAGTTTCAAGTGAAGTTGCCAAGCTGTCGTAACGATTTTGAGACCGCCAGACATAAAAAAAAAAAAAATTTTAACTCGAAAAAGATATAAAGAGTCACCACTAATCTTTTTTAGGATGTGATTGGCCACCCAAAAGTTTATCTTTTAAATAAACCTATAAAAACAGGTTTAAAGTTTATCAAAAAGATAAATTTCGGTCTTTGAAAACTAGGTTGTGTCCAAGAGTCAGTTACGTATGGGGAAGGATTAGCACTCTCAAAACGCCCAAAAATTGGTACCAATTAATTATACACTATTTTCGATGTTGGATGAAATAGTTTTAATTTAAAATTTAATAATAATCCCTTTCACTTTTTTTTTTAAAAAAAGAAATTTTGCTAAAAACTCTTTATTTAGGAATATTGAAAAAAATTTAAGTTAAAAAATTATTTTAAAATTTTTCAACATCTAGGCAGAATTTAAAATAATTTTTTTCAGTTAAAATTTAACACAATAATCTTTAAAATGAAATAACACTCTTTATAGAAGATAATTTTTGGTGACTCTCCAACATCTAGGCAGAGTACCAAAAATTATTTTCTTCAAAATGTTATTTTTGTTTTATTTTATAATATCATAATTTTTTTAAAAAATTGTTATCGTCTTTTTTTATTATAAAACATTTTATCATTAAGTAGTAAACAAAAATTAAAGATAGCAGAATGCAAACGATTGCCAACGATAACATGCTAACATATGTATGCCAATGAATGTTATATAAGATGAAATGCAATTTTAAAGTTGGGCTCTTAAATATAATGAGACCACTCCGACTCTCCAACATCTAGGCAGAGCTTAGGTGCAACTGTTTATATTTAAGATTCCATTTTTATTAGTATACTTTTATTATTAATTAGTTGTTAACCCCATTGTTAAAGCAAATTAAGGACCCACCTGAAAAACTTAATTGAATAAAATTTCTTAAATACCCTATTATCTAGGCAACATTCGAGAACAAATTATTCCATTTAAGATTTTCACACGCATCCTTAGAGTTTTGAAATAGATTTAGGTAGAGGTTTTAAGATTTGGTGACTTTTAGGCAATGATTTGGATTTTGTACCAAAATTGGGGTTTTCAGAATTTTGGATTTTAAGGTTTTGGATTTTAGGGTTTAGGATTTTGGATTTTAGGGTTTCAATTTTGGGGTTTAAGGTTTCGAGTTTTAGTTTTAAGGTTTTGAAGGTTTAGGGTTTCAATTTTGGGGTTTAGAGGTTTTAGGGTTTAGTTTCAAGTTTAGAAGATTTAGGGTTTCAATTTTAGGGTTTGAGATTTTAGGATTTCAATTTTAGAATTTGATGTTTTAGGGTTTCGATTTTAAGATTTGAGGTTTATGGTTTGGGGTTTTGATTTTATGGTTTTAGGGTTTCGATTTCAAGGTTTAAAGGTTTTAGGGTTTAGTTTTAGGGTTTTGAGTGTTTAGAGTTTCAATTTTGAGGTTTTGATTTTTGAATTTAAAAAAAATGCAACATCTCTAAAAATTTCCAACATCTAGGCGGACTTTTGGAGTAAGTTCGATTTTTATGATTTTTTGAAAAACTATTTAAAAATTTTTTATGAAAATCTATTATTAATTATATTACTAATTTATTTAGTATTTCTTTTATAATAATAATAATTATCCAATATCTAGGCGAAATTATCATTATTTAAAGCACAATTACAATCCCTCCAATATCTAAACAGAAAAATTTTCTTGTTACTAGTTCATCTTATAATTATTTTATATATATTTTTTATTATCATTTTATATATTTTATTATTATTTATTTATTTGTATTTAATACTTGGGTTATTATTTAAAAAAAAAAACTAAGTTTTGAAATCATTTTTACTAATGTTGTTATTATCATATTATTATTATTATTATTATTATTATTATTATTATAAAAAAATTTATTTTGATAAAGTCTAAAAATTTTCATGTATGCATAAATAACAACAATTAAACTAAAAATAATATAAATAATATACATATGTACAAAATCAAAATCAAAATCAAAAAAAAAATTACCTGAACTGAATTGGTCAACGGTCGATCTAGTTGGTCCAAAAATTCGATGGTTCAAACCGGTTCAGACCGATTCGCTGACGATTCATCTGGACTAACTGAAGGCTGGCTAAAATGAGTTGGTGGGTCGATTTGTGCATATCTCAAGTTAGGTCACAAGCACATGCGAATCCTCCTTATGTTTAAAACGGCATCGTTTTGCTTTTTTGTTTTTCTATATAAAGTCAACTCTTTTTTTTAGTTGATTTAACCTTTCCTCCAAAAACAATTCCAACTTCAAAAGTTCTCTTTGGCTTAGCCGGAGTCTGGCATCGTACTGTCGCACCAGTCGTTGGTTGAGTTGTCGTCGGAGACTGCTACTGATTGTCACCAATGATCGAAAAATATCAAAAAACCTTCAGAGATTCTTATTGACCTGATCTTTCTAGATCCGATCTTCTTTTCACCAAAAATAGGCTCGATCATCATAGATCTGGCTTTTAAGTTTCGGTCTCTTTTTTGTGTTTTTTTTTTGTTTAAACAAAGTTGATGATGGATCTTTTGCTTGTTTGCAAGGGGCTTCAGCATTGAGGTTCCTCCCTAAGGGGATGACTATGTTGCCTTTTTTTTATTGGTTTTTTGTATATATTTTTTGGTCAACTTTCAATTTGGGTTAGATGTTTAAGAGATTTAGAGTTTCGGGTTGTGGAAAAGCTTGGGATTTTTTTGGCGTAAAGAAATTGGGGTTTTTGGGTGCTTGAAGATGTGTCTGAAAGAGAGGCTGAAAAGGGATGAAGCTAGGTTCTTTATAGGGTTGGGTCTATGTCTAGGATAGTGGGTGGTCTAGGGGCTGTAGAATGTGGCTATAGGAACGGCTGTAGGGGTGGCTATAGGGCTCTGGTGAAGAGGGTGGCCGGTTTGGTGGCTGGTCTAAGGTGCATGGTGATGGTCACAAGGGTGACTGGACAAGCTGGTGGCAGGGCAGCTAAATAGGCTGGTGCCATGTACGGCACCATGCCTATCCCCGTCCCATCCATTTTTTTTTTAATATTATTTTTTTTTTAATTTTTTTGTTTGTGTTTAATTAATAAATTAATATTAATGTAAAATGAAATAAAATAAAATAAATAAAAGATAAGTGGGCTTTGGCTTAAAGAATGAAATTGGATTTTAGGCCTAGTTGAATCGAATTGGGCTTGGAGCCCAGTTAAGTCAAAATTGAGCTTGGAGCCCAATTGAATTGGAATTAGGTCTGGGTTTGAAAACCCAATACATGTGATGAATTTTAAATCGAGATTCAACTAAAAATCGAACAAATTTTATGGCTACATTCTTCACAAAATTTTTCTTTTTTTTTTTATTAAAAAATATTATTTAATTTTTATTTGAAAAAAATAAATTAAAACTTTATTATTAAAAAATTCTCAAAACGTTTTAGTATATTGATAATATTACAATAAATTTTTTCATTTAGAGATTTTTTAAGAATTATTATTAGGATTTTTTAATAATCTTATCTTCGAAGGCTAGTATCTTTAATTAGTTAATACAATTAACATTTATGCATTATTATATGTAACCTTATTTTTTTAAAAAAAAATTTTGTTATTTAGTTTGTTATATTTTTAATTAAAAATAATAAGTAAATGAAAATATTTTTGTATTAAATATATTTCTAAATACTCCAATATTTTGATAAGGTTTTAAAAAAAATTCTCAATCAGATATTTTTTTTTAAATTACTACTTAGATTTCTTTAATAACTTACCCTTTGAAGATTTTCAATTTTGTTTGAAAAAGATTTTTTTAACACTTTTTTCCTTTTTTTTAAATGTATATTTATATAAAAATTTAACATTTAAATGTGCATAAATAAACACATAAATATCTTAGCACAAATATACAAAAATAAAGGAAATAAATAAAAATTAACCAAAAAAGACTTCTCCAAGTTGGTCAATTCGATTTGGAGTGGTTTAGATAGATCAGACCGGTTCAATTGGTTTTCAAGCAATTTATAGGTAGTTCATGCACCTGTTCAATCAAACTAATTCAAGGGAAAGTAGCAGTAGTTGGATCTCGAGTCAGACGTGCGGATCTCGGGTCGAATTAGTTCCATGCATGGGCAACTTTTTTTTTAAGCTTATAAAACATAAAAAAAAAAATTTTATTTCATTTCAAACTTTTCCAAAAAACAAAAAAAAAAAAAAAAACCACAACTCTCTCAAAATCCAAAAGGCTTAGTTACCCCAAACCCAAAAACTAACCAATGGCCATGCACTAATCGCTATATGTCACTGTTAGCAACTGGTCGTTGGCATTGGATCTACACCAAAATACATCTAAATTTTTCTCCCGACCTCCTTTTTCTAGTTTTTCATTGGTGTTTTCGGAAAATCACCCAAACACTATAGATCTAGCTTGAAAATCCACAGGTTCAACTCCAAAAATCTCCTCTTTTCGTCACCCAAACTCCCCGATCATTCACTATGTTCTTCTACCACCCATGGCCCTTCTCGTCTCCAAAGATCTAACCTCGAAACCCCTTAGAACTAGCCTAATTTGAAACTTTTCTTTCTCTTCAACCTTTTTACAATTTTTTTTTATTTTTCTCTCTTGTTGTTATGTTTCTACTACTTCTTCTAAGAGGAATGGGCTTCTTTGCTTGTTTGTTTTTTATGTTTTTCTCATGTCTAATTGTTATGAGTTTCAGTTGGATTATTTTTTGGGCCTTTTTTTAGCTCAACTGTTCCCTTCGAGGATGTGAGTTTTGGTTATTTGGGTTGTGTAAATTTTTTTTGTTTGTTTTGGTGGTTTTTAACAAGGATAAGTGGTATTGTGGGGTTAGATTTTAGTATTCGGTTGTTGGGGATGGTAGATTGCAGTGGGTGATGGTTTGGCTACAATATTATTTGGTGGAGAGTGGTGTGGCTTGTGGTGGTAGGCGATGGTTTAGGCAGTGTTGTTGTTGGCAAAGGGCCTCGACAAAATTGGGATTTTTATTTTCATTTTTGTCAAAAAATAACCCCCTTCTCACGTCATTTGAAAGGCTCCATTTTGTAGGGTTCAATTAGGATGAATCACAAATTTTCAGGGATTTGAATCTTTGATTTTCTAGACTTGGGAGATTGGTAGGTGGTTAGCAGCTAAAATTCAGCTGCCATGGTGGCTATAAGGTGGCTATAAGGTGGCTCTGCAATGGTAAAAGGGTTGCTGTAGGAGGAAAAACTGATGAAGTTCCTTAGGTAAAGTTAATGAAATTTCTTATTAGAAACGATTAAATAAAAATAAAAATTAATAGATATAAAAATTTCATTACATAAATTAAGTGTACAAATTTTAAAAAAATAATAATAAATTTTGATATATATTTTTATTAGATATTTTTAGTAAAACTATTAACAAAATTTTTATCGTTAAATAGATTTGATAATTTAAAATACGATACGATCATATGATACAAAAATAATACGAATAAAAGACACAGAGATAATATAACTTAAAATTTTAAAAAAATCATAAATAAATTTAATAAAATTAAAAATTTATTTTTTATATTTTTGTATCAAGATTAAAAACTTATTTTTTATATTTTTATATCAAGATAAACTGTAACGATTAATTTTAATATAAAATATGATACAAATATAATATTTTATATAAAATGATAACATAAATTATCAAGTTTATCGTTAAATAAATATCAATAAAATTTAAATTATAAATAATATTTTGAATAATTTTTTTATATATTATTAACTTTTACATTAAATTTTATTAATTTATCGATTTTAAATATTTACTAAAATTTTTATTATATTACTTTTTTTAAAAAAATTCATAAATTTCACTTAAAAAATTTCATGTAACTTCTACTCTCGTCCAAGGGCTGGATAGTGCCGTGCACTTTCCCTCGTTTCTTTTATTATTATTATTATTATTATTACAAATCAAATTTATTTTAATGAATTTGGCCCTAATATTGAATTTGGGCTAGCAATCCCATCAAACCCTTGGGCTTTTAATGTAATTTAAAATGAATCGGATCATAAACTCAAAAAACCGAAAACAAAATTCAATTGAGCATTAAATGGATTCAGTAAATTTTGAATATAAATTCAAAAGTCAAATTAATTTAGAGTACGAAATTATTAAATTAAACAAAATTATGTCTATAATTATTATTAGATTTATTAAATTTTTTAATTTAATTTCATCAAAAACTTAGAAGTCCATTTCATTGTTTCTTTCTAAAGTCTTTCATATGGTCAAACTTGTCAGCTCAAATTTTTTGTAATTAAAATGAAAGATCAGTTATATTCATTAAAATTGATATTTGAAAGTTGCAAGTATGAAAGAACTTATATGCATCATATCCTCTTAAATAAAAAAATTAACTAAACCTAAAAAATGACATATTAGCGAAAACTTTTTTTATTAAAAATATGCCTTCTACTTCCATTCCATGTTGAGGTTTCTCCATTGGCGCAAAGCAATTATGAACAAGTTTGCCTTTTGCTGGACAAGTAGTCAACCTGAAGGAAAAAAAAAACACTTTCCGCCTCCAAGTAATTTTATTTCCCCAACAGAAACATGTGAGTAAATTATTTGGTCCTAGGAATCCTGTGGGTAGTTATATCATCAAAGGAAATGGCTTGTAATTTAAGAAGTTTGCACTACGAAACAAAGCTATGGTCCCTTTTAAAATCACACAGCCATGAGATCGTGAGGTGAGCGCCATTGGCATCCAGCCACCCACGCATCTTTATCTTCATGTCCACGGCGTGCATCAAAAGAATTGTCCATTTGTTTTAGCACCGTTGCCATCGGACAACAATGCCAAAACAGAGAGAAAACAACGTTTTATAACACAGCAAAAAATTGTGCGACAATTATGCTTTTCTATAGTGAAAACTAAGATGATAATGGTTATGCTAAATGATTCAAAAGCCGAATAGGAATAACTTTAAATAATACAATTCTTAATTAGAAGATTATCTTTTCTTGAACCATGTGAGCTCATAACCCACAGGTTCAAAATCAAAACCTGACTCTAATTTACTTTGATTTAGTCTTACAATTTTATTTCTTAAATGATGATTTATAAGTATAATTTCAAAATTTTAGATATATATATATATATATATTATAAAAAATTCTCACAAGTATATGAACCTGAGATTATAACATTACATTTATTTTCCAGTTTTTCATCATTTTCTTAACAAAAATATCTATTATTTGTAGGACCAAAGAGAGAGACAAGGCTTTGCAAATGTAGGCCGTGAAGAAGTTTCGCGTGAGAAATGGAATTTAATATTGTCATTTGAAGGCGATATGAAAAAGTTGTGATTATTAGTAAACAATGGTTACAGCTCCATAATGTTGGTATCTACAGATTTTATGTGAATAAGAAAAAATCTGTGTAGTAATAATTAATGTACACCGGTCAGCTTTCTAGTTTGTTGTCCTATGAAACGTTGAATTTATCTCCTTGAAGTATGATCTCTCCGCCCTTGAAAACCGCGTTTGAAATATCGTCCATTCCTTTTTACATCGCTCCCTTACCTGTCACCACTCCATTATTAATAGTATAAAACAAAAAAAGAAATGAGAGAAACCAAACATGAAATTGAGTTGTTATTTTATAAAATAAAATTTATAATTAGATATTTTAATTTAGTTTCATCAAATATTTTATATTATTAACTAATATTATAAATCAAAATATTAACATGATAAATATTAATTACTACAAATATGTCATATGTCATAATATTATTAATTATTTTTTTAGTATAGCTGTTTACTGTAAATAAAATTAATGTGTGAAGTAAAATACTTGATAAAAATAAATTTTGAATATTTATAAATTTTTTTATAAAATCAAAATATAAAAAATAATATAGTTCAATAACTACTTCGAACATTAACCCAATAAGAGATGGAAGGATAGATAGTTTAAAAATGGTTAAAAATGGTGCATACCCCTTGCCATGGTGCCTTCCCATTTTGTGCTTCTCCCTGCCAAAAGCAAATTATTTTTAGTACTTCATTCAAGCAAATCAAGAATCATGCAGAGAATATAAAATAAGAAGAAAAAGAAACAAGTGAGGCTAGAAGATAGAGGAAAGTTCTCATTACCTGGCTCCCAAGAGAGGGAAGAGATTGATGAACAATCCACTGGGAATCTACAACGCCTATCTTCTCATGGGCGGGCTGTTTCCAAGGGATATATCCATGTTTAGTAAAGAGATTTAGTTAATTACATCAATCACTAAACAAATTATTCTTTTGTAAGGAGTTGGGGTAACAAAACACAATACAGATAGACAAAAAACGGAAGCAACAGGCTGCTAACCTCTACACATTTTCTGAGGGCAAGATCAAGACCCCAGCCATGAACCAAGTCATTCTGCAAATTGTCCAACAAAAACAATTAAATAAATAAGTCGAAAAAATAATTGAGAATACGGCAATGTTAAAATGAACAAGTACACCCTCAATACCTGAATCATATGCCATACACACCGCCATGCATCTCGTGAGAACACAGGAGCCATTATCTCAACAAACCTACATTTATGAAGGAAAAGAGAATGCTGATATTTACTAAACCTATGGAGAATTAAGACCCGATTATAAACAATAACGCTCGAAGCTACATACGCTGCACAAGGAGGAAGATGTGGACGATTGCACCAGCCCGGTCTCTCCTCTGTTTCTCTGAACCAAAATCAGGATGAAGAAAAGTATTTATCATTCATTGAATTAATCAGAATTCAAGGATTCCTGGTATATTTGCCCCACGATTCTTACTTGTGAACTTCACAATCATCTCTTCTCTTTGTCATTTGCCAGGTTAACCGTTTATTCGGTTCCAGACCAGGCTGTGAAATCTCCAGTCCATGCTTCCTCACCAGTTTAATGTATCTGAAAAATATAATAAAAAAACATATTTTGTAAGTTTCTTTCTAAAATGAAATGGATTAAACTTGAACAAAGTATTTATTAACAAGTCCCACAATGTCCAACACTCACTTTTCTGCATTGAAATGTTCCACCCCCAAGTCCTCATCCCAGATAAATATGTAGTCATATGGTGCCACGATGTCAGGGTGTAAAAACCGCTTGGCATACCACCTAGGTAAAACAAAAATTATGAGTTAAATAAAATTTCTAAGCTACACAAATAACAACTAGTCAGTGCACTCAATCCTGCTAGCAAAAGCAGACTTGGATTTGTGAACCTATATTCTAAATACAACTACTTACCATTTAGTCTGCCTCCGAACACTCACATGTATTGCCTGCTTAGACCACTCAAACTCATCCCATTCAGTTGTTCGACCGTCATAATGAAAGAGAAGGATAGTAAAATTCTCTGAAAACTGATGGAAGCACAATTTTAGTCAAATCTTGCAATGTGCACCATACAAACACGTAGCATGCAGAAAACTCCATCCCCACCTCAGCTCTTGCCTACCTTGCATAAGTGCCATCATGCAGACACGCACAAGGACGCACATTTGTGTGTATATATAAATATATATATATCTATATATAGATAGATAGATATATATTTATATATATAGAAAGAGAGACAGAGAGAGATTATACCTTTTTAACTGCTGCATCAATATTCTTTCGTTGATCATAACCAACAGTAAATGTCACAAGATATTTTGGCGTGCTAGTCAAGTCCTGCAGATGCCAATATTGTCAAAAAACAACCAGGGTAAAAGAAAAACACACAAAATGTTTTATTCTTATCTGGATATCATTCTTTGTTAAATCTATTGACTGGTACAAGTAATAATGGTTTTTACCACATGAACTAACATTTGCCTTTCTGAGATCCTGCCAATATATTAGGCATCTAGAAAAGGCTCTATGCTGAACGAACCAAAGATACAGATAATTTTACCCCATAGCACAAGATCCTTGCTTCCCTGACAGTAATTCACTGATTCCTTTTTCCTTCTTTCCAGGCTAGAAGAAAGAAAGTAAATTCATATATCCAAGTTAACTCACTAAAGATACCAAGATACATTACTACCATCCCCCCCTCCTACACTGATATCAATGTGTCACACATTTAACACTTCTATGTATATCTGTTGTTTCAGTTATAATTTAGCATATGCCCTGGAACAAGAAGAAGCTTTGTAAAAAGAAATGTTTCCAGCAATTCCAAAAGCAATTTTTCCTTTATTGAAATTTATTCAATTGAAACCAAAGAAATTTATCTTCACATACCACATCTAAACATATTCATGTGCGCATTAGAAAGTTGAAAGAATCCAGGGTTCAAAATTAATACACTAAAGGTCCAAGAAAACACACCTCACTAGGTTTGCCCCACAATCTACGTAAGTATAAGTCTGACTCAGCTCTAACAATTCCTGGTGGTAGTCTTTCAGCACCTCGAGGATTTGATGGGACCCAAATCTGCATCACGTCATAAAGGAAGCACAAAAATATGGCAAATTAGAGTAGCACCATACCATTCAGGTCCTACAAAATCATCAAACACAAAATTTACATCATTTATGAACATGGTGATAGCAAAAGATGGATTCAAATAATGCATTCAGATATGCCAGCAATAAATTAAAGCAATGTCTACCATACTACCACATAATACAAGCACAATTCATGCATGGGTATAAATGCGTGCACATATAGATGATACATGCTCATATGCATTCACACACAGAAACATGATAGGATAAGAATAGAGCAATGAGATGACTTCTCTCTTATATATCTAGGTGTTCTATTCAGTTTCCCTGATGTATAATCATATTCTACAGGTAAGCCAAGGGAACCATATATGAAGCACCAAGAGAACTATTGGGTTTAATCATTAGTTACCCAAAAGAATGAGTATAGAAAATGTCCCTGCATTCAGGAGCTTGAATGGCATGTGACCCACACTATTTCCTTGTTTTCCCAAGGAAAACCCCCCACACTCTCTTCAACAATTACATAAAGCCTATAATGCAAGCGAAACAGCTAGACTTAAATTGGGAGTGCATAAAAATAAAAGCGCACGAAAAAACTATCCACTGAATTCCACTCCCCCCTCATGAAACACAAATTTGGAAAACAAGTAACACAAGCAAAGACTAGCCAGCCTATTGAAATTTTACAGAGCAAAAGTTAGGCAAAAAGCCTGAAACCTGCTGTGAAAAACTACAGGTTATTTCCAGAACATTTTTCCACAAGTTTGATTTACTCATATTAAGCTTTAATCCAAATTAAGCATATAAGAGAATCAGTTCCAATGATTAATGCAAAACCTCTATCTCGAGCTATTGTAGAAATGCTGAGGTTAGGACAGGAGGTAAACCTTTGATGTGACATTAACAGAGCTGCCATTATTACCAATTGAAGGTGGCACAGAACTTGAACTTGAGGGGCCTGACTTTTTGTACTCAGTGTATTTGAAATCAATGGTAGTAAGAACGCTGGATGATAGATTGAGCTGCCAAATTCAGACAAAATATAAAAGTTTCATTATGTAGATGAAAAAAAAAACCATTATCAAATAGATGCATAATGATGAACATAAAGTTTGTCTACCTTTGTTAATGACAAAGTTGGGAAAGATAGTCCTATGAAGAAGCCAAAAACTATTCCAACAAATGTTGTTACAATAAGCCTCATGCTCTCATTCGGCTTTCTACTAACCGTACTGCAGTCACCAAGATGGAATAAAAGTTAAATTACTTCCACATCAAAGTAACTTTTTCCACACATACACAGATAATATGAAGTTTATTCTTTCTAATGAAGAGGCCATCATAGGTTGTGAACCTGTGTGTGAAGATCCCCATTCTATTTAAAGTTGACTGTATATTCACAACAAAACTCTGGACAATTCAGATTGCAAAAGCCTTTGAGCGTTATTTAGCAGGCATTCAGTTGCCAATTCTCCATAAAACAAAGAGAGACCCTCAGCATAAAGACCTGATGTGATCAAAATATTGTATTAAATTGATGAAGCAAAACAATAGTTACAGATAAAGTAAATTAAGAAAGATGGATACTAATAAGAACTGAGATTCAAACATTGACTTTGCAGCACCTAACTCTAAGCTGATATCCTAGTTCAATCAAATTTACTAGTTCATACAGAAAGCAGTCAACAAAAGACAAGCTAATGAGACCCTTCATACTTGCCCTAAGGATTATAATAGTATATATATTAAAAATATGCAAGAATCCCCATAAGGAGCTACTAAATACCACCTAAGAATAGTAACTCCACAAAGCAAGTAACCATGTGCTACCCATTGACAAAAGATCAGGGGGCAAACACAAAAAGCAGACATTCCAGATCCTAAATTCAATAACTCTATAATCATGTAAACTTGTGCCCTTTTTTTAACTAGAACCTAAAATCCTAAAATTGTTGAATTCAAAAAATTAAAAAGGTTGCGATACCGAGAATTTCTAGTTAAGAGCAACAACCGTGCTTGCTTACGTTGAAAGATACAGAACGAAATGATCAATAACATAAACCTGACCTAAATGTTACCTTAAAATCAGATCTTGTTCTTATAATCTTTTTTCAATTCAACCACTTGTCTACTAATTTATAATCAATAAACTTCAAACAACCACGAAAAATCTAATGAAAGAAAGAAAGAAACTGAAATACTAAGATAAGGAATCATTATTCAAATCTACTTCAAGAAAGTTTAAACGACTGAATGCTCATATCGGCTGCAGCACAGACGAAAATTTTCTCGGGAACAAACGGAAAACGAGGCTTTAAATGAATTTGAATAAATAAATAAATAAATAAAAAGAAACTACTAGCATTTACCTACCTGAACGGAAAGATGATTGCCAACAACTGAGCAAGAAATAATAGAAGCTGAAAGTGTATTTGAAAAGGACTCTCAATCACGAGAAAATCACCTCCTCCTCTTCAACTAAAAACCTGAGCAAATGATTTTATGCTTTCTATGAGAGAGTTAACTTCGTGATAGCCTTTTCTAAAGGGAAAATGATAGAAAACGAGGAGGGAAAAAGACTTGAAACTGAACGAGAAATTTCAATTTCCCGGGGAAAAATAAAAGGAAAAAAATCTCTCTCCTTTGATCCTGTGATTTTATAAAAGCAAAAAAGGAAGGACACAAAAGGTTTTAATCTTTAGACTAAATTGGGTTTTTTTTTATTTAATTTCATTGGTTGAATCGACATGAGATGAAGAGTTTCATTTTGATTTGACATTGTGAGCAAGATGCTTAAATTTCGTCGCAACTAGATTTCCTGCTAACCTATTGTTTAACTGTCTTAAATTCTTCTTGTTCCATTCTTATTCTTGTTCTGATTTAACTATGTACACATTCCAAGGAATATTTCCCAATTTTACTAGATTAGTAGGCAGGTGTGAGTACTAATCTTAATAATTTAATTCACCAAAATAAATTAAAATATATTAGTTTCGTTTAATTTATTCTATTTTGCTATTAATCGAGCAAAAAAAAAAACGATTTATCTTATTAGTTTGATTGATTATCTGTTTATAATATATATAATATAAATGTAAAATATTTTTATGTAATAATATAAATTATATATTTTATTAATAATTAAAACTGATCAAATCGATATATTTAGGTTGGTTTCAATTATTTTGATTAATCATTTTGATATAATTCAATTTAATTGGATATTTTAAATAAAATCTATTAGTTTGATTTTCAAATTTTCAAGAATCAACTTATCGACGCTCTCCCTAATAATAAGAGTATATAACTCTTAAAAACATAAGGAGTACATTTTTTTTCTTCAGTAAATGGTAATGGTAAGTAGTAAATAAAAGGTAGTATTAACTCTTGGACAAAAAAAAAACATTTTACTTTTGTTTGCCCTTTTTTTTTATTTTTTGGGATAAAAGGTGGGAATGGGATTAATTACTGGAGGTTTGTTTTTTTCTCTTTTCAAGGCTTGGAATGAAAATATGCTGAAATCCAATTCCAGTAAAGCAGATATTGGTTATTTTTTAAATATTTTTCGTTATCTAAGTTCATATCTAATTAAATAAATATAATCTGTTAAATATTTAAATTTATTAATTTATATAATTTTTTATTAAAATATAAGATAAATAAAAATTAAATTTAAAATTTAGGTTTATTTTTAATTAATAATAAATAAAAATTATTTATTAAAATTTGAATCCTTTCATAAATATAAAATTTTATATATTTTATACATGTTAACAAATAATGAATTCAAATATCTAATATTATTTATTAAATTTAAAACAAATTTCGGATAATCAAAAATATTATTTAAAATCTATTTAAATCTATTATAAATAGTAAATTTATTGTTAAAATATATTAACTATTCGTTTATAAATATTCAAATCTATTATAATCGAATCAAACAACACTAAATATATTTTTTATTTGACGTAATTCATATATAATAATATAAAATGATCAAGCGGTCATTTTCCCACAAGACGTACTCCAAAAGGGCGCTCCTTGATTGTTTTCAATAATTTACTTTTCTTACACGAGGGAGGCAACCAACGAAGAAGATGACCAAATTCTTTGACCTTTCAATTGGCCAAAGCCCCCCCGACTGACTCATTCAAGTCCAACGCTACGGAAAGGAATAAGTAGGCCGTGCTCTCTTTGGTTCACCAAAATTAAAACCTTGCCCCATGCTTCTCTCATAATTCGCCTAAATATCCTTTTTTTTTTTTGTTGTCGTCTCCATCTCAATCCTGCGTTCGGTTTGACTTTCTGTGAGATTTTCATCAAATCTTATAACACTTTCGTAATGCTTTGGTAAGGGATGAGTATCATCAAGACTTGTGCTGCTCCAAGGAGCTGTGACCATCTGAAAATCAGGTGGTGAATAGTAAAAATGTAATCGAATTAAGTCGAATTGATATAGTAAAAAGTTTAAATTCGAATATGATTTTTAATTCGTGATTCGATATTCGATTTGAATTCAATCAAATTTTATGTTTTTAATTCGAGCTCGATTTGTAATCGAAATTAAATTATTCAAGCTCACTCAATTAAATATGATTAAGTTCGTGAGCTACTCAAGTCGGGTATAAAAATATTTGAACTCGATTCGATCGATGAATCGTGCTATTCGAGCTCCACTCAATAATAATCTAATCGAATTCGAATTTTATTCGAATCGAACCCTAATAATTTACGAGTACTAATATATCATTTATATTTATAATTGATAGTTTGTTATGCCGCTTAACAAGATGCAGGGCTTGTGATGGAGATATCATTGGCCTCGCTGATCCATTTCTAAATCAATCATCTGACTATGGCATAGATTATTTCTTTGGCCCATCCCATTCTAAATGACTGAAGACAGAAAGCGAGACAGAGAGAGTGAGAAGTGAGTAAGAAACGGTTGAAGGAAAAAAAAATGAAACCATATTAATAATATAGCAATTAACAGATATATTATATATATTTATTAAATGTATATAAATAATATGAATATAAAACGATATTATATTATTTTTTTTTTATATCCGATGAATAATTTAAAATTATATTCATCTAAAAAATTGATACCGTATTTATTTTATTAGAGAAAATTTTTTATTTTTTTTATAAATATAAGTAAAATTGATATCATTGAACACGGGTAGTTGTTTTTAATGTTTTCCTTCAAGTGGCTCAAGCGTCAACTATAAGTAAATAGCTTGTCTTAAAATTTGTTTGTTTATACAAGTTTTAAACATATTCCACGTTATCATCTGACTATAAATAAAGATTTAAACATTGACATGTTTAAATATAATACAAATACAAAATTAATTATTTATAACTTTTTTTCATTCTAACGCCCAATGACCTGATTTAAGAATGGTTTTGCTTGATTCTTGGATTGGATTTACATATAGTTTCGAATGCCAAATTGAAGAACCTAGCTACTAATTGCTAGGTTAGGTGCGGTTGACTTGAGGTTTAAGCTTGTAGGTGAAGGGGAAATCGAGGGGTTGGGTTATTCATGGATGCAATAATTATGAGACGTGTTTGACTCGTTTTGTTGGTCTGGCCACTAAACACAGAAGTGCTGGGTTAGGCTCACCATCCCCTAAGCTTTGGTCTATGCAGAAAGGTTTTCCTGATGGCGGTAGATCTATTTAAGTTTTATTAATGCAATTTTCCCGTCTTCCTCTTCGTTTCTGTTTCTATTATTTCGGATTATATATTTTCTGCCAAGAAATTCAATCATGTCACATCACTTTGTTTGATATTTTTTAGTACTTTTATTTTACAGAAATTGATGTTTTGCTATTTCAAAAAACAATTTTTCTCATGATTGATAAATACGTAGCAAAATTTTAGAAGAAACGTGACATAATTTGATAAGTTGAGATAATTTTAAATGCGACGAGATAATATAATATAAAAATATATAATGAAGATATAAAAATAAATTAATTTATAATTTTAATAAAAATTATATATATTTAACAAAAATATATATTTTTTATATTTAATTTATAGAAATGAATTTGATATAATAATTTTTTTAATATTTTACACGTATTTAATATAAAATGAATACAATGTAAATATATGAATTGTTAAATCTATGTTCTTGCATATATAGTCATTAGTGATTTTTTATTTGATTAAATGCTTAATTTAAGATCTACTGTTTGGACATTTTCTCAATTAAATATATTATCTTCAATTTGGTTTAATGTAGGACTATAGGTTTTCAAGTTAGTCTAATAAGATTCCATCACTCCAATATAATACAAGCATGTTAAACTAAAGTGATATCCTTAATTGGCAAAAAATAAAAACAAAATTGTCATTTGAGCTAAAACACAACAATAAGTTTCTCTTATTTTCCTACACTTTTTTAGCAATCAAACACCTAAAAAATAACTAATCAAAAGCCTAAGAGATTATCTTCCTTTTCAAACTTAACCTATCATTTTCTTTTTCTTTTTCCATGCTTTCTCAACATCCAAACACTTACAAAATATATAAAAAAAACCAAATCCAAAAATGAAATTATATTATATAATCAATCCCAAAAAATCAATTTTAAAAAATAAAGCCAAATCCTAAAAAATAATTATGAAAAATAAAAAAAAAATTGCTCTTCTAAAAAAGGTCAAATTCCAAACAAAAAAAAAATTAAAATTCATGCGTAAAGAAGACTAAACCATTGTTAGATATTAAGCAAATAAAAACTATTAAAAATATAACAAAGAAAAGAGAACCTAAATTTGAAAATGAAATAAAAACCAACATTCTTTTACCAATTGAATAAAACAAAAAGCTAAAAATACGTGAATGAACAATTGCTTGATTGAACCTTTGATGCTTACGATTATTATTGAAGGAAACATTTTTGGACCCAAAAAGTGAAGAAAAGCTGCCATTTTGATCGAAAAGGCTATTATTTGAAAAATCAAAGATATTATCTTCCTTTTCTAAATTAACCCGTTACTTTTCTCTCATTTTTTCATACTTTTTAAATATCCAAACACCCAAAAAATATATCAAAGAAATCTGAGATTCAAACTTTAAGGAGACAAAAAGTGAAGAAATGAGAAAAGAAACAACAAAAATGTGGATTCAAAAGCAAAGACAACTACAAAAGTAAAGGAAATGCTTGAAGAACTATTTTTAAATTGATTTGCTTTTGGGTTTTTTTTTTTTTTTGTGAAAATATTTAGCTAATGTTTGTTATTTTTTTTGTCTGAAATTTTTGAAGGAATTAGTATTTTTACTGATAAAAGTGAACTTAATGGCTATTATTGGACTTTAATAGCACATGCATCACACTTTTGTTAGAAAGTCCTATTTTGAACCAACACAAAAATGTTTAATTCTAAATTGAACCAAATAAAATATAATATCTTTAATTGAGAAAACACTCAAACGTTAGGTCTTGAATTGAGTATTTAGCCTTTTCATTTTTCTATTGGACTTTTAAGAGGCCTAAATGCTTAATAGTTACAATAACTATACAAATTCCCCTCACATTTAAGAGACTAATAAATGTGTTGATGGGAGGACTTTCAAAATAAGCCAACTACTCATCATTGTGAAATATCATCGATCAAGAACATAGCATCCCATTTTCTTGTTATGCCTCTTGAGTAAGGTTGTTTGTGTTGGATAATGCAGCAAAAGAAGGAAGCCAGAGTACTACATGAGTTTCACCAGTTCCAAGTATAGAATCGGTGCTCTTAAGTGATATGACGTGGTCAACCATAACTCTAAAGTATTTCGTGTGTTACAGTCAACCCAACAACAAAGATCCATGTCATGTTGTCGTGAATCATGTTTTCCAATAAGAATTCAACTCTAAAAGTGTGAAAGAATGCATCTGTGTCTGCAAAATATACACCAAGTAACAAAAAATTGACTCCTAAACGTGTTGCAAATGCAACTTTACTTAAGTCTTATTTCATTCCTACTAGTTATGATATACAAAAGAGATATAATCGAAACATCTTCAAAATACAATGAAGTTTTGTTTGATTTCACCTTATACTTGTGATATCAAGACATCAAACTACTAAACACCCTTTGATGAAAACACAAATATCAACCTTTGAACATTAATTTGTGTAGAAATAATGTTAAAATAATTTTATTTTTTAAATAGTGAGGAAAAAAAGAGAGTTTCTGTATTGTTCAAAACTATAAAACTACACTAAATGAACTCTTACAATATTTATTTATAGAGATTAAATCCTAAGGTTGTGACTTTTTCATTATGTTATTTTAATAAAAGATCACATTCTTTAATTAGAAAGTGACATTTTTTAATCATTAAAGTTATATTAGTTCATTTTAATAATTATTCTTTTCATTCCAATAGAAATAATTTTCCATGTTTAAGAAAATTACAAATTTTTAAATAAAGCAGTTAATTGCTTTCTAAAGGTAGTCAACTACTTTTTTCTCATTTTCATTTCTAGTATGTTACATACAGCAAGACTGTTAGCCTTGAATTAATTCTTATTTTGAAATAACAAAACATTAAGCTAAATAAGCTTGATCAAAATTTTGAAAAAGATTTATTTAGTACATGTTCTTAAGTTTTATATTTTGGTACTAAATAAATAATATGTTTTTTAAAGTGTAAACAAACCTTTCTTTGTTTTCATATTTCTCAAACCAAATCTATCTTTAAAGATTATTTATTTAAGTTTAAACGAAAGTCCAGTTGTTGTTTTTAAAGTGAACTTATTCATTTTGGATTTAATACAATTTTGATAATATTAGTATTGAGAAATAGATTAACTTAAGAAAGTTATTTTACAAAAACAGACTTAATACAATTTTGATAATATTAGTATTGAGAAATAGATTAATTTTAAAAAGTTATTTTACAAGAATGGACTTAATACAATTTTGATAATATTAGTATTGAGAAATAGATTAACTTAAGAAAGTTATTTTACAAGAACAAAGTTTTCCAACATTGAACTTGTTTAATTTTTTTGTATTAATTCACAAAGCTTCAATATTTGAATTTTATATAGTTTGAAAGCTCTTTGAGTCTACTTTTTAATGAATCAAACAAAATCAAAATCCAAATTTTTGAAGAAAATATTTAAATTTTTACTAGACACTTTACAGTTGTCTAAAAACTGCACAAGGGGTTAATTTAAAAATTCACTATAATTCATATACAATGAATTGAGTGATGAATTTTATATGGATTGGGTGATGAATTTTATATCGATAGAAAGCCCTTTAAGTATAGTTTCTAAATCTTTAAACAGTTTTTGATTTGGATTTATATAACTCAAGACATAATCGAATTAGTGAATAGAGTGCAAAATAGAAAATAACCACCTTGTTGGACAAAATCGATCCCCTCAAAATGGGATCGATTGGTTTTTTATCCAAAATAAAAATTTTTCTCTAGAATTTGAAAAGGAATCGATCACTTAAACTAAGCGATCAATCATATAAAAAAGGGATCGATTGGTACTAAAAAGGAATCGATCCCATATGTCCAAAAACACTCAAATGGCTAGTGTTTTCAAGCTTCCAATGGGTATTTCTTCTTTCAAACCATCCCCAACAGCTAGTTCTTCAATTCTTCTATAAAATGGGCACTTTAATACACTAAAAAAGTTGATGAATCAAGAGAGCAAGAATCAACAAACTATATTTTTATTCTCTCAAAGAATCAAGAGTTATTAGAGCTTAAAATCCATATCTTTTGTATTTGTTGTATCCAAGCTATAATGTGTTATTTCATTCATCAAATTTTTTTGTACTTCATTAGGCAAACACTTAGCCTTTGAGAGGTGTTTTAAGTTTATATTTCTATTAAGTGATTTTGTAATAAAAAAGTGAGGTATCTTCTTGAATTTATAAGATTTAAAGATTGCTACCTAGCCTAGAAAGTAGAAAATGTAAAGTTTCTATCTTAAGTCTTAGAGAGAAAAAGATAAGGTTGTATTTTCAATTCAAAAATAATATATTGAAGCCTTGGTGTAGACAACCAAGAGATAAGATGTAGGTGTTTTGTGGAGAAAAATCAAACCTCTATTAATCCTTGTATTTGATTTCTCTATCTCTATCTCTTTATTTCGATTATACTATAGTTCATCAATTTATTACTATTTGCATCATATGTTGATATTAATTTTAATTTTTCATTCAATTATTTTAAAATTATTGTTTGAAAAAAATTTGAAGAAATTCAATTCACCTTTTTCTTGGATCACCATCTCACCTAATAAGCTAACAATTAATATCAGAGCTTTGGTATCTTTTTTTAGGTTTAAACACCTTGAATAAAAATCCTATAGCTCAATTTAAGTTTCAAAAATGGTGAGAAAGTCCTCAAAACTCATATGATAAATTTAAATTTTATGAATGAAAAATAAGGATGAAGGTGGTCATAATGGCCCAAGATTTTAGAGTATGAAATGTGTTGAAAAAAGAGCTTAATACTCATTCCAAAGATGAAAAATATATGAAGCAAATAATAGATTATCTAAAGGCCAAGTGCATCTTTATGGAGCTTTAGATGCTTACAACTTCAACTTGGTTTCAAATTGTTCAACTTTTAATGAGATATAGAGAAAGTTGGATGAACTACATGAAAGATAAATTTTCAACCAACATGCATCATGTTTCATGGCTATTGAAGAATCGAAGGTAACTTTTAACTCTTGTGATTCAAATTCATATACATTTGATAAATTACAAGATGCTTATTATGAGTTGTATGATGAATGTAAATCAATGATGAGAAATTACAAGAAAGTGATTTCAAAATTGAATATTGAAAATGATTTCTTGATAAATACAAAGAATGATTTGGAAAAGAAAAATGATAAATTGAAAATGAATTTTGAAGCTTGTCAAAAGAGAAATGAAAATGCTAGACAAAGAGAATTGAGAATTGAGAAAGAAATTTAAAGTTTTGATGAATGAAAAACAATAGCTTTTAGATAAGAGTTTAAGTACTAAAATGATTAAATACAATTTTTGTCATTTTCATGGTCATACTATACATACTTGTCTCATAAAAAGAAAAGTTTCATCTTAAATTAGGCAAGTATGGGTTTCAAAAAAAACAAGAGATATTGTAACTAACTTTCAAGGACCCAAAGCAATTTTGGTACCAAAAATCAAATAAGCATTGTCTCTTGTAGGTGTGTTAGAGTAAGAAACTACATTGTGATTCTGAAAAAAAGAACTCTAGATACACAATGGAGATAGGTAACCTCTAAACTTTCATTTGAAGAGAATTTGAATTTGGTTACCTATTCTTGATGTAATTTGTGAATGCATGATTTATGCAAAATTTGTTTGAAATTGATTATAAGACATATATTGCATAATCTGGAGAAAATGTGAACTTGAATTGAGTATACATTTTTTGTTCTCTTGAATGTATGATTTTAATATATTTTTCATACTTATTGATATTGTGTTTAATATTTATATGCTTGAGATACATTTTTAGGAAATTTATGAATGCTTTAATGAATTTGTGGAATTACATGTGAATGCTTTTGTCTTGGGATTGCATAAATAATCTTGATATTTGAATATTATTTATGAAATTATTATTGGTGCTTGATGTGATTAATTATGTGCTAAATTATTTTTATATTTATGCACAAACTTAGGGGAACACTCAATGCTTAATGATTTTAAAATTTTATATTTTGCTTTGAAAATGATTTTTGCTAAAGTCAAGCTTTAAAATATGAAATATTGTTTTAGCAAGTTTTTAAATAAAAATAAATTTGAATATCTTGAATTCAATGATTTAAACTTGTTCAAACAAAGACAACTTGATAACTTGTAATTGTTTAAAATTTTCATAAGTGCTATATGTAAGTTTCAAAGAATTGTAAAGCTTAAAATATCATATCTTATTTTTGAACATTTATGGGCATAAAAACCATTTAGACTTTTTCAAAGTGTGATATAAAATTTTTTAAAATGGTTTGAAGAGCTTAAATGTGTGTTTAAACTTATTTGTCCATTTTAATAGCATTTTTCAATGAAATATGAAATTAAGAGTTGACTTTTTATTTCCTTGTTTTTAATGTCAAATTACCACTTGAACAACTTTGTTTTATCATTTGAAACTTGTTGGAATAGTTCAAGATGGTTAAAAATGAGCTTGATTAGTTATGAGATTTATTAAGGTATTTTTCAAGAAAAATGAGATTTAAAATATCAAAAAAAAATATTGAAAATATTAAGCTTTGAATGATTTATCCTATGGTATTTTGCATAAATATATTTGTTTGAATGATTTTGGCATGATGGAAATGATTTTGTGATTTTTATAAATAATGATTTGTGATTGTTGAACATGCCTATATAAACATGATATTTAAAATTACTCAATTTGTTTATAATGATTGGATCTTGTGAATTCTTTAAACTTGATTGTGTTATACATAATTATTTTGATTCTTAATTTGTGATATTGGTGAATTGATGAACATCTTGTGTTTAATGAGCTTGATTAGTTATGAGATTTATTAAGGTATTTTTCAAGAAAAATGAGCTTTAAAATATCAAAAATAAAAATCTTGAAAATATTAAGCTTTGAATGATTTATCCTATGGTATTTTGCATAAATATATTTGTTTAAATGATTTTGGCATGATGGAAATGATTTTGTGATTTTTATACATAATGATTTGTGATTGTTGAACATGCCTATATAACCATGATATTTAAAATTGCTCAATTTGTTTATAATGCTTGGATCTTATGAATTCTTTAAATTTGATTGTGTTATACATAATTATTTTGATTCTTAATTTGTGATATTGGTGAATTGATGAACATCTTATGTTTAAAAGATATACATTGATTTTTAGTTTATTTATGATCTTGGTCAAGATATGTACTCATATGATGATTGGTTCAACTTGACCTTCTACTTGTGATTTGAAAGTGCTTAAATAGTTTTTTTTTAATTTGTAAAATACTTTTATGATATGCTTGCTCTTGTCCTTAAATGTTATATCTCTTTGATTTGTGTCTTTTTAAATTTATGAACTACTTGTTTTTTAAATGATATGTGTTATTAGTTCATCTATTGTTCTTGTCACGTGTGTGTATATATGATAAATATGATTTTTCTTGACTTGACATAGTTGCAACATGACTTAAGTAAATGAATTTCATATGATGCTTATTTTTAGCTTAAGTTATTGTTAATTATGACCTATAATTTGTGTAGATATATTTATGCTTTTGTACTAAAATTTTTTTGAATATGTTTTTGTTGATAAATATGTCTTCCTTGAGGTTTTAGTTTTTATATGGCCTAAAATTCATTTTGACATATTCTTTGGTGATTTTTTAAATATACATGATTATTGAATATGTCATCTTTGTGTTCATAAATGATCTAGAAATATTGATATTTTGCACATTACTTAAGAACTTTTGCTTTAGTGCCACTATTGTGCTATATAATGTTTATTATGATGAATGGTCTATAGCTTTAGTTAATATTGAATGATTTGTTAGCAAATTGGCAACTTGTGCTTAATGAGCAAAATTTCTTTTGCCTATAATGATTTAGAATATGAAATTCATTTTCTAATAATTAGTATAATTTGTATTATTGATGCTATTAATGAACATTGCTTTGTCAATAATATTTTCTAAGTCTATGTTAGGAGAACTTGAAATAAGTATGAATGAGCCTATATTTTTACAATTTCAAGTGGAACAAGCAAAGTAAGTCATCTTTATCAATCAAGCCTAAATGCATTAAAGACTACCTCAAATGATGTGGAATGGAGGATTTAAAGTTTCACTCAATTACAATGAGCATAACAACATAGCTTGACAAAGTTGGAGGTAATTGTATTGAAACTATGCTATGTGTCCATGATTTATAATGTTGAATGCATGATTTGATAAATGCTTGCTTTGATTTATGCAAAATGAGATATTATATTTGAATTTACAAACACTTTGCACAAATTAATCACTAAGCTACTTGATAGAATTTGTCATAACTTTGCTAAATGATTGGATTGATTAATATTCATGCCTAGTTCTTGATTGCTTTGATTAATAGTTTTTATTGAATGAATATTCACTTGAATCTTTAGACATGTATATGAGTTAAATAGATTGATTTCTTTGAACATGTTCATTGATTAAGATTATTGAAATAGCATATACCACACAATGTCTAAATGTTTGTATCTTTATTGGTATATGTGATTTAAAATATTTTTGCATAAGCTTGCATGATTTTAATTGGAATATATATTTAGATATTTGCATATATTTAGATTAAGTTTATTGCTTTGCATTGAAATAATTTGAAATATACTTGAATAATTATACTTTTATTATTTCTTTGTCATAGCTTATGTATTTATCATATTTGAAAAATGCTTAAATAATTTTTGTTATGATATGATGATAATTGAACCTTATTGCTCATTAGTATTCATGTTTTATTAAATTCATATGAGCTTTTGGTTCTTGTTTGGATATGATAGCT
Source organism: Durio zibethinus (assembly GCF_047325235.1). Lineage (NCBI taxonomy): Eukaryota > Viridiplantae > Streptophyta > Magnoliopsida > Malvales > Malvaceae > Durio > Durio zibethinus. The sequence goes on from NC_143165.1 coordinate 32,970,493, forward strand.
TATGAAATATTACTATTATCATTTATACAAGTATTGAATAAATCTTTCATATGCTTGAAGTATGTGTGCTCCATGAAAGTTGTTAAATAAAATTGCTAACAATTGGTATTAAAATTGCCAAAGATTTTTTTTACTTTCATAGATGCTTATTTATATGCCTATCCTCAATATAGCTTGTACCTTTTATGCAAAATTATGTGTGTCTTAAATTGATTAATTCTTATTTTAGAAAGGAGGAGAAATCTTAAAATACAATTTTACTTGATTTGTTTTGGGATAACAATTGGTATGCTTTGCGATAACATATCTTTAACAATTTGTATCCTTAATAATTGATATGAGCTTGTACACATGTGCTTGAATTTATGCTTAATTGCTATTGATGTTTTAGATTCTAAACACATCTTATAATAATATGATTTATGAGTAGATTGCATATAATTTATTATCCTTTTGCTCATAAATTTCATATGGTTAGGTTGAATAAATGATTTTGTGCTATAACATTTCAACTGGATACACCTATACTTTTGTTAGCCTTTGATCCTTTTTTGAAATGACAAAACATTAAGGTAAATAAGCTTGATCAAGATTTTGAAAAAGATTTATTTAGTATATGTTCTTAAATTTTATATTTTGGTACTAAATAAATAATATGTTTTTCAAAGTGTAAACAAACCTTTCTTTGTTTTCATATTTCTCAAACCAAATCTATCTTTAAAGATTATTTATTTGAGCTTAAATTAAATTTCAATTGTTGTTTTTAAAGTGAACTTATTCATTTTGGACTTAATACAATTTTGATAATATTAGTATTGAGAAATAGATTAACTTAATGAAGTTATTTTATAAGAACAAAGTTTTTCAACATTGAAATTATTTTATTTTTTTGTATTAATTCACAGAGCTTTAATATTCAAATTTTATATGATTAGAAAGCTCTTTGAGTCTACTTTCTAATGGATTAAACAAAATCTAAATCTAAATTTTTTAATAAAAGATTTTAAATTTTTACTAGACACTTTTGTAGTTGTGTAAAAACTGCATAAGGGGTAGTTTTGAAAATTCACTATAATTCGTATACACTAAATTAGGTGATAAATTTTATATGGATAGAAAACCCTTTAAGCTTAGTTTCTAAATCTTTAAATAGTTTTTTATTTGAATTTGTATAACTCAAGATATGATCAAATTAGTGAGTAAAGTGTAAAACATGAGACACCACCTTGCTGGATAGGATCGATCCCCTCAAAAATGGATCGATTGATTTTTTATCTAGAATAAAAATTTTGCTTTAGGATTTGAAAAGGGATTAATCATCCAGACTAAGGGATCGATCACATGAAAAAGGGATTGATCCCCTATACCCAAAAACACTTCAATGACTAGTTTTTTCAAGCTTCCAATGTGCATTTATTCTTTCAAACTATCCCTAATGGCTAGTTTTTCAATTCCTCTATAAATTAGGCACTCCACACACCAAAAAAGTTAATGAATCAAGAAAGAAAGAATCAACAAGCTATATTTTCATTTTCTCAAAGAATTAAGAGTTGTTGAGCTTATAATCCATGTCTTTTGTATTTGTTGTATCCAAGCTATATTGTGTTATTTCATTCATCAAATTTATTTGTACTTCATTAGGCAAACACTTAACCTTTGAGAGGTGTTTTAAATTTGCATTTCTATTAAGTAATTTTATAATCAAGATGCGAGGTATCTTCTTGAATTTGTAGGATTGAAAGGTTGCTACTTATCGTAAAAAGTAGAGTGTAAGTTTTCTATCTTAAACCTTAGAGAGAAAAAGATAAGGTTGTATTTTCAATTCAAAAATAGTGGATTGAAGCCTTGATATGGACAATCAAGAGAAAAGACGTAGGTGCCTTGTAGAGAAAGATCGAACTTCTATAAATCTTTATGTTTGATTTCTCTATTCCTATCTCTTTATTTTTATTATAGTTTATATTTGCTTATAGTTCATCAATTTATTGCTATTTGCATCATATTTTGATATTGAGTTTAATTTACCATTCAATTATTTTGAAATTATTTTTTGAAAAGAATTTAGAAAAATCCAATTTATCCCCTCTTGGATCACCATCTTACCTAAAAAGCAAACAAAGACAATCGACATTCTTCAATTTTAGAATATTCAAAACTTAAAATAATCAATTCCAACCATAACAGTTGATTGTTTAGGGTAAGCAATCAACTACTTCTAAGTTAAGTTTTGTCCCAAGCTTTTGGCACTTTTATGGAATGCATAGCAATAAACTTCTTTAGTAAAGTCGACTGCACCTATAAGCATCAACATAGCAGTCGATTGATCTTGTTAAAGCAGTCGACTGCTTTTATGATATGCTATCTTTCATTAATTTTTAAGTCTAAAATCAATCCTTTTGATCATGTAATATATTTTTTAAAATTATTAAATAACTTAACATGATTTCTTTTATGATTAAGTCTTTACTTAATCAAATTATTTTCATATTTTGAAAATATTTCTAGCATTCCCTTACCTATTTTCAAAATAGGTCAAGTTTCAATATTTTCAAAAATTTTATGCATAGGTGAAGATATCATATTTTGTGATTTCAAAATCTCCATTTTAGTGATAAAGTGTTATTGAGTTAATCAAATTGAATGAAAGATTTTAGATCTTTGAATCAACTTATTTATGTAACTATCATGCATTAAACCACATATAAGCTTTCAAATTTGATCAAAAGATCATTTAGCCACGTTTTGACATAATTTCAATGGTCGTGTCATGTATATTCATGAGTGTTTCAAAATCAAACTCATTGCTTTTGAAAAAGGTACCACTCCTATTCATATAGGTGGACTCCATCAAAGATGTAACTATATAAGAATTCCAACACTATACTGACATGTTATAGATCCATTAAAAATATAATCTCAATTTTATTTTATAACAAATAGTTCAAGTACTTATTTATCTTGGAATGATTTTTATTTAAATACTTGTAGTCATATACAAATGATGTACTTTACTCATTAAAACTCAAAACTTAATGTGCAATCAAGGGTTAAGCTAAGGTTCTGTCATGTGTGACATAATAAATGAGCTTGTTACACATCCTCAATGAATGTCTAGACATCAATACAATTCCTTTATTAAAAGATTTATTTCCTTCACTTTGACAAAATATATATTGTACGTATCCTTTATCAATTTCCATGTAGCTATGCTTTAATCAATATGTCTAGATTTCATTTACTTGGCTTTTAGTTTTTGATAGTGTAGTTTAACTATTACTATCAACTTTTAGTACATTCATTTAGGTTCTAAAAGAATTATAGATGTAACTTATTTGTTTACTTGCCTTTTCCAATACTTATAAATCTTACAAATTTTAGTATATTTTTTTAATGTAAATTATTTCTCTTAAATTTTAAAAAACATTTCTCCCACCATTCATGTATACCAATCTGAATATGGATTTACATGTTGGTCTTTTTAATTTGCATTGTTCTATCCTTCTATCACCGAAAAATTAATTTATAATATATATTACATTATCTTTAAAGACTAACTAAATACAACATTGGGTCATATATCTACTAATCTACTAATCTCTATGTATGTTTTAGCATACATTAAGCATAAAATTACTTTGCATTTTTCATTGTGCAATTCTTTTTCTTTTACTAGTGTTGTTTTTCATTGCACAATAATAGATTTCTTTTAGAATCATTCTACTATAATGAGATTGGAAATTCAATTGCTTTCTTGTAAAAATCTTATTTCGAAAATCACTTCCACAACACTTTATTTTCATAGAAATACCTTTCAGTATTTAATAAGTTCTTTTTTCATACCAAAATTATCATGTCATCTTTATAACTCCAAATGATGACATCTTGTTGAACTTTACTATAAACAAATTTAAATATATCATATATTATATGATATCATAAGCCAGAATTATCACATCAATTTTGATGTCTTTGAAAGCTCATTTAAGTTTATTAAAGAACTTAAACTAATTTACACTTTTAATAACCATGTGTTAGACCTTTTAGGTTATTTCATATACACCTTCAAATTCACCTTATTAGCATATAAGATTTTCAAATGCTTTGGTGAATTACCATAAATGCAATAAAGTTCTCTTTGTAGCTTTATATTCTTACTATGGTGCACCAAAATATGTTTGTGTAAACTTACTTAACAAATATTTGGCTATGTTATTTATTCATAGTCTTATCAACTTTGCTTCTATGAAATTTCATTTGCGACATTTATTGATTGCACTGAAGAGATTATGTCTACTAATATACAAATGCTATTTACCATAATTATTTATTAATCATTTATAACATCTTTTATGAATGCTACATGTTAAGACTTAATTTGTTTTAATAATACTTATAATTTCATAATTACCTTTATTGTATCTATTTATATACAACATCTCTTGTTCTTTAAACATGAACCTTTACAAAATCAAACTCATACGATTCCTTTATTCTTTTATTAAGAAACTTGAATCATATGTCACTTTTCTAACTTTTTATTACAACTAGACTTGGCCATTAGTGTATTTTTGTCTTGTAAAATATTGAAATTTATATATTTTTGTCATGTTTTATATGAAAATTACGTGTTACAATTTGTGTAGATACGAAAATATGAAATATATTTTTTGGTTTTGTTAAACCCATATAGTTATTGCTGAAATTTAAACTTTGTCACTTCATATCCTTTTTCATATTATATTCGTGTTGTATCACTGTGTCATATTTTAGATTGCCAGATTTAATTACAAGGTCTTTATATTTTTTATTTTGAAGAATTCTTACCAATAGCATATGCATTTATTTGAGGAATTTAATTTGAGGAATTACCTTTAATGTTTTACATTCTTTTAATATGGTATCCTTGATTGAATCACAATATTGATTACCAGTGAATCCTTTATATTCCATTTATTGATCTATATGGCTTATTGTTTGTATTTCGAATGCACTTTAATCCTCCTTAATTTCTTGGTTTATAAGTTTTGAAAACATTACAATTGCTCCATGTCCTCAAACCTTTAGAAACTTAGGTTTGATTTCATTTCTTAGTTCATGATAACAACCTTATTCTTTTTAATTTGGAATTTTATTTAATCTTGACATAAATTCATAATTACTTTTGTCTCATGATCTTGTCCTTAACCAAGAGCTTAACATTAACCTTGTAGGTTAAACATTCAACAAGCATTATACCACATCAAAATGGTGTCATTTTAGTAGACTCATCATATAAATAATCCACTCTTTTTACATCAAAGTTAAAACAACTAAATAATTCAATTCATTGTGCATCATGCATGAAACAATTGGAACAACACTTAAGATTATCACAAATAGAAGTTTTATATCCTTCTATTAATCTTAAGTAATTAATTAGTGCAATCAATCTCATGATTCAAAAAAATATATTCAATATGAGCAATCATATCACATATATTTTCATAATAGTAGTTATGACATTATTTTTCTATGATTAATCAAATTAGCTATGCATATTTTATTGTTTCAAACATTTCAATAATTATCCTTTAAGAAATTAATTTCTTAATTTTTTATTAAGCATGTAATAAATCAAATATGTCAATTACATGTTTCACCTTAAAATAATTCAAACTCGTTATGTACTTATGTATATCAAAGTCAATAACAAAATCATATTTTGTCAAAACCATAGCATATACCAATTGTTATGAAAATTATAATTATGAATCAATTAATGTATATTATAACATGATTCTACTTTTAGAAAATAAATTGTTAGATAACTTAAGAAGCATGTAATTTATTAAAAATATTAATTAGGCATGCTTAATCACATAATCATAGAAATGTGCTTTATAAATTTATGCATCATAATAATCATAAAAATGAGCTTTATAAATTAATGTATCATAATAATAATGCTAAATTATTTGTCAAAATATCATAGCGTACAAGGTTTTTAGCCATGTTGTTTTCATACAGTATTTTCCAAAGTATATTCCATTTCAAATTATATTCACATTTAAACAAAGCAAAATTTGCTTTTATTAAAATATAATCTTGAAACCAACCTTATAAAAACATACTATAAATTATAAATTTATATTGCTTTAATGTAGGTTTCAATATGAAAGAATTAAATGTTTGTCATATTTTCTTCTGTATGGCTTCGTTTGATAATTGAATAATTACTTCTAAAAGTAAAATATTTTCCATAAAAAATCTTTTCTAGAAAAGACAATATTTTCTATTGTTTGAAAAATTTTATAGAAAATAGCTTTTTATGTTTGGATGACAAAACCAAAAATATTTTCCACCAACTTTCATCAATGTCCTTTGATGATTTTAACATTTTTTTCATGAATATTGCATACCTTAATATCATTTTTCATGATTTTAACAATAATAAATCCATCAAATTCCCATGCAAGTTCATTAACTCAAAACTCAATACATCCGTATTCTTAAAAATTCAAATGAAAACCCATCAAAATGCATAATAATTCATGATACCCTTTTAAAAATTGATAAAACCAATTTAAAATCTTTAAATTGAAAGATCTTTTCATAGTAGGTAAGTCTTTGCTACAGATCTTTTTATCAAAGTTGTGGTTTTTGGGTTTTTATACAAAAATTATTTGGGAACGAGGAGAGATTAAAGAACAAAACAACAAGATGAAAATTATGGGACATCCATGGGTTTCATGATGGTTATAGAAAGAAAAAAAGAATTAAAGAAAGATTGAAAGATTCGAAGAAAAGAGATAAAGATTTGAAGATACTTGTAGGTTTTTTTTAAAGAAATGAAGCAAAAATGAGTTAATGTAACTGAAACAAAAGTTAGAGTTGGAGCAAGAAATCCTTATCCAATGAGTAAAAAAAAAGATGTTACAAAAACAAAGAAGTGGGGAGAACAAAAAAAAAGAAAGTGAAGAATCTCCCTTGATACCTAATGGTGGCTAGTGATGGAGAAAGAGATAAATTTTATGAGAAAGTTATGGGTTTATCAGGAGAGTTCTCGAGGAAATCATCCTCTATTTGAAAAAAAAAGAAGATAATTTCTGCGTGTTGTGCTTTTAATTTTTGTCGACTAGGAAATATTTTTGGTTAACCATGATAATTTTGCCTTTTTAAACATTGAAAAATGCAGAAAATGAATTCCAGAAATGAATTTCATGACTATCAAATTGAGCCTATGTATAATTGAAATACTTTAGAATTTCTTGCTAACATATCTCGTAGTATTAGACTTTACTTACCATGCCTTGTATATCATTTAGATATTGTAAAATGATTTCCATAAAAGGCAATTGATTCCTTTAGTCAAGTTGTCGACTGCTTACATTCCAAAAGCTAGTCATCTTACGTTTAAAGTATGGCGATCAACTGCTTAGGATAAAGAAATGGGCACTCAAAAGAGTCAAAAGCTAGTCATCCACTCAATAAGCTTCTCGAAAGAAATGGGCAGTTGACTCTTTTGAGTGGATAGTCGATTGTTCCTATCAAAAACTTGTTATTACGAATGCACTTTTCTTCCTTTAAGAAGACGTAGTAGTCATTTTTATGATTTTATTTCAATAAACCATGTTCCCTTATGGCATTAACTTAAAATCTTTTCTTTTGAATAAAACTAATTTAATTCCATCTCATGAACAATAGATAATCTTTCTTTTGTTCCTTAGATTACCGATTTTCTTATTTGAAGATTACACACATAATTGTTTCAAGAATTACTTTCATTTTATAAAAATGCCTTTTTTTGAAAAATCAATTTCATGATGAAGAACAAACATCAATTATGAAAATAAAAATGAATTTAAGAAAATACATTTTAGGTTACCTTTTATAGTTGCTACCTCATCATATAAATAAATGTAACAACAATTAAATAAAAATCAACAGGTGGATAGGACTTATCTGATTTTTTGTGAAAACCATTATAATCATTCTTTTGGTAAAACCTTTATATGTGAACCATTTCCTTTCCTCAAATTGCTTCATTGATTTTGTTTCCAATATTCGAAACATTATTGCCATTTTAATGAGCCTTTGAACATTTTCATATTAGGTCTTGATGAGTGGGAATAAGCCTTAAGATTGTTAGAAAAATTCCAAGATCCAAAGCTTACATCTTTATCATGAACTTTGTAACTTGATGATGATCTTCCATTGGTGTCTTCAGTTGTAATTTTCCATTTCAAGTTTTGGTTGGTTCTAAAATGAAATCTTTAAAGAACAAGAAACTAACTTCAAGTCATACTGCAAATGCAACTTTTCTCAAGGCTTATTTTGTCTCTACAAATTATCGTTTGCAAAAATGATATAATTGAAATGCTTTCAAGATACAATAAATCCTTGTTTGATTTTACATTGCACTTGTGATATCAAACCACTAAACATCCTTTGATGAAAATGAAAATATCAACCTTTGAACATTAATTTTTGCATAAATAATGTTGAAGTATCTTTATTTGTTAAAGAATTGGAAGGAAAGAAGAGAGTTTCTATATTGTTCAAAACTATTGAACTACACCAGATGAACCCTTACAATTTCTATTTATAAAGATTAAATCTTAAGGTTGTGATTCTTTGATTATATTATTTCAATCAAATATCACTTTCTTTAATCGTAAAGATATCTTTCTAAATCATTAAAGTTATATTAGTTCATTTGAATGATTATTCTTTACATTTTAATAATAATAATTTTTCATATTTAAAAAAATTACAACTTTTGAACTAGTTTAATCGGTTGTTTTTTAAGGCAATTGAGTACCTCTTTATAATCTCCATTTCTAGTACGTTCCACGAAGCAGAGCAGTTGACTATTACTTTAGGCAATTGACTTCCCTCAATTTCACAATACTAAAAACTTAAAGCAATCGGCAGAGCAATTGATTCCAACCATAGTAGTCGATTGCTTAGAGTAGGCAATTGACTGCTTCTATGTCTTTTGTACCAAGTCCTTGGCACTTTTTTAAAAGGCATAGCAATCATATCCTTTAGTATAGATAGTTAATTGCTCTTCTAAGCATGAACATAGTAGTCAACTAATCTTACTAAAATAATTGACTGCTCCTATGAAATGCCATTTTTTATTGATTCTTTAAATTTATAATAAATCCTATTGATCATGAAACATTTTCTTAATTTATTAAATAACTTAATATGATTTCTTATTAAGTGTTTATTTAATCAAATTATTTTTATATTTTGAAAATATTTGTAACATTATATGTGTTTTCCTAAAAAAAAAATGTATTTCCCCTGCTTGAGATTAATCGTGCATGTAGCACAATCCATTTAAATATATCTTAATGGCATATGTATTAATTTTTTTGTTAATATCCATAATATAGTTTAAAAACTTTATCAGCATTATATGAGTTAAGTTTTTGATTTTTAATTGAAGAAAAAATATATTATACACCATAAGTGAAAATTTTAAATTTTATAAACGGTATTAAAGGATTGACATATATCTCTTTAAAATGTATTTATTCAAATTAAGAAAGTAATTGATTTCTAAATGAACATATACTAATCATTTAACTCTTCTTATGAAATAATATTAATGAATTTATTTTTTTTTGTTTTATTCAATCAAATAGAGTGAAAGAAATTTCTAAATTACATTTCTTATTATTATTTATACTACTAATAAATAAAAAATTAATAGTAGTAGTAAATTCTTAATTTTACTATTACTTTAGCCATTTTGATATTGGAGGTTTTTTACTTTAAAACATGACATTCTACCATACATTTTTCTTATAGTGTAGGAGTTTCATAATTTCTACCCCTTAGGATGGATGAAGATTGGAATTTAGATTTTTTTAAAAATTTTAAAATGGGTTAGGGATTTTAAGGAATTTTCGTATTATTTCTTCATGGCATTTTGAAGAACAACAATAGTATTTCTTTTTGAAAATTTATTTTTTGATTTCTTTTATGTTTTTAATCTTAAAAAATATTGATGGTGATCAATACGGGAAAATAATTTTCTCTTACTTAAAATTGTAATATAAATTTTTACTACTTTATCTAAAGATGAATAATTATTTTTTATTTTTAATTATTTTTTATTTTTGTTTCATGTTTCATTTAAAATTGTTATAACTTTAGCCATTGATTTTAATTGAAAATGTATTAGTCACCACGACCTTCGTCCAAAATTTAACATCATTTTTATTTTAGAATAGAGTAATGAAAATTTTTATTATTTTAATTTAAAGATAAAAAATAATTACGGATATTAAAATTTTAATTTCGCTAAATGATTTTTTTTAAACATATTTGAATGAATTAAACTTAAGTTTGGAATCCATCTTAATAATTATTATTTTTTATGCATCAATCTTTATTAGTAGTATTTTTTAAAGTAACGAAAGAGTAATGAAAAAACTCTTTACCCGCATAAATACGTGCAATTATTATGCAGAGCAATAGAAGCAAAGCAGGAAGAATTGAACAGTAAGCATTTAAAGTAGCATTCTATATTTATTATTTCTATCGAACTCCAGATTTGGAACGTTTCCCTCCTAAGTCCCCATCAAGCAAGGATTCAAACTTTTGACCCACTATTACAAATTAGCTATCCTCCCCCCAACGGCTCCAATCCAAGTAGTGGTAAAAGATATACATACGTTTATTCCTTTGACTCCTTTACCATAACACAAATTCGTCGTCTTTATAGCCGTTGCACTCTCTTTTCTGCTAACGTAACAAAAATGGCAGGCAACCCTTCAGTTTCAGCACAGCTTGACGGAAAACCAGGCAAAGAACCGGCCCCACCAGCTTCACCTTCTTTCAAATGTTCTCCAACGAACCCTCTTGTTTCTTCTTCTTTGAAACGGAAAAGGCCGCCTAAGATTGAGATCCCAAATGTCTTGCAAGAAATCCAAGCCAACACCCTCAAAGTTAAAGATGTTACACCTCAAGACGACTCCGTTTGCTTCAGTGGGTTGGGGGTGGGTGTTTTCTCCGTTAAAGGAAAGAAGAAGTTCATGGAAGATGCGTACAAGGTCGTCTCTTACTTGCATGGAAACTCAAACCAAGTAATATCAGTAAATGGGTTGTTTTTGTTTTTGTAAAATTTTCAACGTTGTCGCTTTTTCATCGAGCTTCAATGAGCAAAATTTGGGCTTTTTTTTTCCTTTGTTGCTGATCTGTAGGCATTTTTTGGTGTCTATGATGGACATGGAGGGAAGAAGGCAGCTGAGTTTGTTGCAGAAAACTTGCACAACAATATTTTTGAGACGATGAAGAAAGCTAAAGGAAATGAGGGGAAGAAGGAGGCAGTTAAGGCTGGTTACCTCAAAACAGATGAGGAGTTTTTGAAGCAGGTAATAGCACTGTGGTCACTATTTTTTTCAATTTTTTATAGATAGACTTTTCTTGTTTACTTTAATTTGCAAATTACTAGAAATCATCGGTTGGTCGAATCATACATTTTCTAAGGAGCTTCTGAGATGGGGAGGGGGTTGTGACTTGTGAGTGAGAAGAACGAGGAAAACCGTGATTTGGTCCTCAGGAACTAAATAGTAGTAGTTGTAGTTAAACTTCTGAAAAATTGGTTCATTAGTTCCTTTGAATTCCAAATTCCTTCTTTATCCATGACCATCTTTATTCTAGTTGAAAGGTAATTGCTTAATAATTTGTCTTGGTCCTTGGCGTTTCTTTGTTCTTGGTACACAAAAGCTGCAGTTAATTATTATAAGGTATGAGAACATGCAAATATTATTTACCGGTCTAAAAATTGAAAGGGTGATGATTAGTGAGCATCAAGCAACCTTCTAGGCTTTAAATTGAATTTATTTTAGCCTTTCCTAACGGTATTCCCATTCATATTTAATGTGTTAGATGCAATCTGTTATGGATGGAGCTATGCAGAATGTGATGGTGGTAGCTTCAGTCTAAGGTTTAGTCATGAAAGACAAGAGCTAAGGTTTTTAACAATTTGGGAAATAAATGCCATGTTGTCATGCCATACTATATAGGTCAATATTCTCATATTATTGGTGTTGCCTCTTGAGCAGTAAAACTTCATATGGTGCAAGTAATTTAAGTTCCTCTACGAGAGAGAGGATGTTTATCTACTTTGAGTGATTCAGTTTTAGCTTGAAACCCCTTTTGAATCACATTCCCAATCAGCAGGTTTTGATAATTACTAGTCTCTATGTGCAGAAGGATGCAGATTAGATCTGACAGATACCTATAGACTTTTCTCAAGATTGGAACATGCGAGGCACTTGTCTTGGCATGTAACTCGTGTATTATGAACATTTCAGACAGGGAATCCAGAAGCCAATGTATGGAAACATGCAAGGCACATGTCTTGGCATGTAACTTGTGTGGTATGAACATTTCAGACAGGGAATCCAGAAGCTAGATATATGCGAATGCATGGAAACATAGGCAAATAGTAATTAGCTGATATATCTATGGCTTAAATTATGATCAATAAATTCTCATAGATGTTTAACTGTCAGATCAATTGACTGATGAATTGTTCTAGGTTTACAAGTCTGTCTTCACACTGATTATTTTACCGGCTAGGTAGGCAAACTATAAATTTAAAAAATTTAAGGATCAACCAATTCAAATTGAGATAATGAATGTGGTTGGCTGAGAATATGCAACACTGTACATAGAATCTAACCAGCATGTTGGGTAAACATATGCTTGTTATAGTCTGTGAGAGGATGTCAAGTGGGGCTTAAGTGAATTACTACTCAAACTAAATTTGGACAAGTTCTTGTATATGTCTTTTATATTGCCAAAATGCTTTGTTAACTATTGGGAATCATTGCAGGATATAGTCAGTGGCACCTGCTGTGTCACAGCATTAATTGAAGGCGAGGATATTGCTATTTCAAACTTAGGAGATTGCAGGGCTGTCTTAGGCAGAGGAGGAGTAGCTGAAGCCCTTACAACAGATCATAAAGCAGAGCAAGAGGATGAAAGAAAAAGAATTGAGAATAAGGTGCCATTTTTTTAAAATTCTCATCCAACCTAATATATAATCTTAGGTTAGGAGCTAATGTGGTTCTGACTCTTACTATGGACATTGGAGCATAGGGAGGATATGTTGAGTTTCACCGAGGAGCTTGGAGAGTTCATGGGATACTCTCTGTGTCTAGAAGTATTGGAGATGCCCATCTGAAGGACTGGGTATTAGCTGAGCCTGACACGAAAATTTTTCGGTTGACTCCTGATATGGAGTTCCTTGTTTTGGCTTCTGATGGTCTTTGGCAAGAGGTAAGAGAAAAAAAAAAGTTTTTCTTCGATAGAAAAAGGAGACTTATTTAAGCACAAAAGTTCCATAAGATGATCATTCAGTAATTTTTTTTGAAAACATCTTAGAATTCACTGCATTTAACATGTTATTAATTTTCTTTTACAGTACATTCCTGCAGTTTCTTATCATTTGTTGGTTTGGCTCTTTTGCTCAAATGCATTTCCATGCCTTGTTTTTCTTATTTTATATACCTTCAATTTTTTAGCTAATAGGATGTACTGCAACTGTGAAACTGCACAGCATTTCCTGGGCTAGTGGTGAAAATGTTAAATGCATGGAGAGGCAGTTTGAAGTGTTTATTTTGATAGCAGCCTCTTCAAAACCACCCCCTCTCCTTTTCCCCAAAATTTTATGAAGCTTTTATCCAGCGATCTCTTTTACTAATACCAGCGTGATCATCAACACATTAGATGTTGCATAAGTGAAATTCTCTACACTAGTCATTCTCTTTTATTAAGCTGCTATGTCACTACTCTTTATTTGCAGCATCATTAGTGAGGTCATGACAAAAGACCATATATTTGACCCATATTTCTGTTGAGGGCAGCGGTTGTTTCTTGTTTGAATTACTTGATTGGGAAATTTGATCTGACTTTTTCATCAGGTTAGCAGCCAGGAAGCTGTTGATCTTGTGACAAGACTATTGGTTGGAAAAAGACTAGCTGCCTCTGCAGGTCTTTGTAAAGATAACGATGAGGACTATGGCTGTGTGAATGTAAGTCCTTCGTCAAAGATACGGAGAGTTTCACTGGTTAAGCAACAGAAAGAGACGAGTCCATCACCAAGATACAAGAAGAACGTTGATAGCTGTAAAGATAATGAAAATGACTTTGGCTGTGAAAATGGAAGTCCTCCGTCAAAGTTACGCAGAATTTCATTGGTCAAGAGGATAAGCATGAAGCCTCAGTCTCCTAGTCAAGAAAACACCAATTTTAAGAAGAGACCATCTTCTACTGGTCTTATGGCTGCTTGCAAGGAGCTGGTGAGCCTTGCTGTGAGTAGGGGTAGCTTAGATGATATCACCATCATGATAATTGATTTAAATCACTTCAAATGTAACACTTAATCTTGCTGATCATATGTTTATTTTTTGTTATTAGTTATTATTTGCGTTTCATAAAGATTTTAGGCGTTGTACAAACCACTTTCATTTGTATAACTATTGTGTAGCAGCAGAGGGCAAAAAAAGAACTCAAGGAATCAGATTCCATAATAATTTTCTGAAATTTCAGATTTCCAGCCAGCAGCAGTCCCTTCATAGCAAATAGAGTAAGTGAAATATGTCATTCCAATTTCCCAAAAAATGAAACTTAAAGGACTGCATAAATTCACCAAAACATTCCCCCAGCAGGATTGCCCATGAGAAGCATTGATAAACATGAGACAGTAGGGGTTGCAATTTGACTGGTTATATATTGAGGATTCTGTTAACCTAGAGTTAGAGAACATGATCATTTAAAAGGATATAAAACATTGATTTATGAAAAAAAAGTGGTTCAATTTAACAATAAGATAATGGTTTCAATAAAATTGAAATCAGCATTCAAGGTTATATTAAATATTATAGCTATGAAATTAAAATTAATAATAAAAATAAATATTTGGATGTAAATAAAACGATTACGATAATGAATATAACAGTCATGTGAGCTGTCAAAGTCAATTGAAAAATATATTTTCTTTTCATTTTTAAACTATGACTATGACTAGAGGAGAATTGAAGGCGACTGCACTGTGTGATGATGTCAGATGCATGTGAAATTAAACTAGCCCGAAAGTGAATAGGCATACAAAAGAATCAAGTATGGAAGGAGATGTATAGCCGTATTTTTATCAGATAAAAATAATTGTTTTTGTAGCTGAATAGTGTGGGAAAATTTTTTTCTTTCCAGGAGAAGTCTGAACTTCAGTGGGCCATTACAGGCAATCATCAGAAGCAACAATATGGTTGATGAGTTGATGGAACAGGAGGTCAGATACTGGAGTCCTGTTTAAAGCTTGAAGCCACACTAGAAACTTTATCCTTAGGCGACAAGATAAGCTACTAAGCTCCAAATCAGACTTCAAATAACTTAGAGTCTGAACGGAAGGATCAAATTGAATCCAACAAAATATCTGACTACTAGTTGCAGTTGATGGGGACTCTTGATACTGAATGGAGAGTCCTTGTCACTGTGACTTTAACTACTGTTATTTTTTTTTTCCTTGAAAAATAAGATTTGGTAAATATCAGTTGTAGATTCTCTGCCTACTTTTCTCCGACTAAATGTAGAATGCTTAAGCTAATAGTCAAAATAATTACATTAAAAATTCAAATACATGAAACATGCATAAGGAAATATATACAAGAATAGGAACATTGTAGTAAGGGTAAACTATAAAAAAGTATGTGGTTTGGCTAAAAAAATGTCTTTTGAGATTTAAAAATTGACAAAAAAAAAATTGATAATTAATTATTACTTTTTAAATCAGATTTAGCCTTATAGGTTTATTAAAAAAATAAAATAAATTAATAAAAAATGATAATATATGTTGAGATTTAAATTTAAAATTATTAAATATCACATTTTAAAATGATTTGATAAACTAATTAAATTAAAACTACGTTTAATAAAATGTCAAATTTTGACCTTGAGGGATAAATTTACCGTGTCTCAAACATGATTTTTTTTTTTTTAATTTACATTTGCAGTAAGTAATTCAAGATATATAATATTTTTTTACTTGTACTATATATTATCTTCACTAGGTACCCTTTTCACCCAAGCCCAGCCCACGTGCTCTACCGTGAAGTCATGTATTTCTTTGAGGAGTAGTAGACTTTCGCGCAGGCTTCAAATATTCATTACGGAGGAAAGGCATCTGTCTGCGTTTTACCTTTGCATGAAAAACACTTATAATTTTCTCCAGATAAAAGCTCATCGTATAGTGAAGCCAAGCCACTTTGAAGAGGGCCATGGAAAAGGTTGAAAACAGAAACAAAAGGGAGAAAAAAACTACAGCTTACAGGGCTTTGCATACGATTTGATTGATTATATAAGTTGTCCTTCCCTCTTCTCTTTCTCCCTCTCTCTCATACCTTACAGGGTGAAATCATTCATTAATCCTCTGGCTCTGCATCTCTAAACCAAATCTTACTGGTGAGATCTTGAGCCAATTCTTTCATACTTTTTTATAAACCAAATAACCGATTCTTCTATGATCAGATCACTATCGAGATCAATCATGCATGATTCCATAGGAATTCCGGCTTGCTTTTCATCTGGTGATCAGAGGCAAGCTGATGAGCCAGCCAGCGTAGGCAGATCAGGCCAGAGCGTTTTTAAGTCAGTGTATCGAACAAAGCTTGCTGGTCAATGTCGTTTGATTACTGTTACATGGTGTAGGAATTTGTTATTACATGGGCTATCTATTTCTGTTCGAGGAACCGATGGGGCCGAGCATTATAGGTGCAAAGTTGAGCTGAAGCCGTGGTATTTCTGGAGAAAACAAGGCTCCAAGCATTTTATTGTTGATGGTAGGACTGTTGATTTGGTTTGGGACCTCAAGGCTGCAAAATTCAATGGTGAGACCGAGCCGCGATCAGATTACTATGTTGCTATAGTTTGTGAAGATGAGGTTGTGTTATTACTGGGTGATCAAAGGAAAGAAGCTTATAGAAAGACAGGTTGCAGGCCATCTCTTATTGAACCAGTGTTGGTCTCCAGGAGAGAACATGTATTTGGTAAGAGGAAGTTCTCAACAAGGGTTAAGTTTAATGACAAGGGTACCTTTCATGATATCTCAGTCGAATGCAACAATAGTATCCGCAGCAATAGCAGCCCTGATGGGTTTGACCCAGTATTGGAGATAAGAGTAGATGGGAAACTAGCTATTCAGATTAAACATCTTCAGTGGAAATTTAGAGGCAATGAGTCCATTAATGTGGGAAAAAATGGAGTAGAAGTTTTTTGGGATGTTCATGATTGGCTCTTTGGTTCAGGTCCAAGGCATGGTCTTTTCATATTTAACCCAATTCCATCATCTTCTGTATCAGGATCATCAATATCAGCTCCATCATCACCTCCATCATCATCATCATTGACATCGATGCCTCTGTCAAATCAGGAATTGAATTCTGCATCAAGGGAATACGATAATGCAAAGGGTTCACGCAGGTTCTGCTTGTTTCTTTATGCCTGGAAGGTAGAATGAAAATTGTACAGTGTCTGGAGCATGTATGTGAATGGGTTCTTGATACATCATCATTAATATATCATCATCATCATTCATGCATCATTCCCTGTGAATCAAAGGCCGCTCATCCTGATTAAGCTCCCATTCAAATTAATAGAGAAGCGAAGGATTAGGCTTTGGTGACCAACACAAGGGCCCAAAGAAAGCTGGAAGATAGTCATTGCTGGACAGGATTGGACAGGCCAGATTGGACGACCTTGGAAGTTTTCCAATAATACTCCAATCTCCAATACCAATCAAGACTTTTCAATTGTTTTGTAATATAGTTATATAGATATATTTTTATATATTTTTTTTGTGTGTCAACAGAGGGTCAACAGTGATTATAGTGATGTATGAATCAGGCAAAAACAGCTGATATGTGGGATGATATTACATGCAGCTGATGGTGATGGAATCACCTATTGATAGAGCCCGTTATACGCGTCCGTGTGCAGCAAATTGGAGTTGTGGTTTCCCTTTTGTCAATAAATGGATGTAGTAGCTTTACATGTGATTTATGGTTACAAGTTTGGAAGTTAACAAGGTAAGTCGATCGTGATCATGTCGAGTCTTGAGTATATTCACATGTACATGTTTCTATGTCATGTATGTATTCCACATGTGAACATGTATGTGTGCATATGGCATCAAAATCTGCACATGAACATGTGGATGTGGTTGATCAAACGATAAACAGAGACAGAAGGAAAAGAAAAAGGAGAGTTCTGGCTCCAACCATGCTGTGTGAAAAAAAAGGTTGTCTGTTGGCATCCTTTTCGAAAAGTTTGTTTAGAAGATAAAAGGCAGTCACATTGGATAAAGATTTCCAGTGATGAGTGGTCCATACTATGAAAGGCCATTTTTCAATCTAATTTAGTTGGTCTAAAAATGCGCCATTAGCATGATAGACCTCTGTATCTAATCTGCAATCAATTTTTTCTTCCCTTTCACAGTAATCTTTACTTTTCCATCGCGTCAGCACCAATTGATAATAGGGTACCCCCGAATATTACAAATCAGTGAAAGGCCAAAAAAAAAAAAAAAAAAATTGCCCAAGGACTTGGCCAGCTGGTTAGGATTGGCATGGGCTTCTGCAACACCTTTCCATCTTTGATTGAAATACTGAGCCACCTCATTGAACGGACTGGCTAGCCATATTTGTCTACCTGAGCTGCATTGATGTGAAATCTGTCCAGAACATAAGGTAGGCAGCCTGCTGGCTCCGTGTTGTGTAACTAAAATGCTCTTCGTCCTTGATTATATAGCTGCACGAAACATCATGTTCTATTTATAATTATGTCATCAATTACTATATAACTTTAACCTAGTGTTTTTCTTGAGAAGAAAAAGATTCTTATCTGACCTTAACAGCATCAGAAAATTGGCGGATTACCTCTGCAGGAACATATGCTTTTACTTGTTCTGTGATCAGGTTAAGCTTATAGCAAGCTATGAGATCGTTTTGGTCAGTGTCAAAGGTGTACAATGCCAGAGGGAAATGCTCCTTGGACAACAATTTATCAAATACCCCTGATATCTTCAATGATAATTCCAGGATTATTCAAGAAATTTTATAGAAATGAAATTGGGATTGCACCTTGCTTAGTGAATATCAGAGATCTTCTATGAAAGTGTGAGAATTGAACCAACTGTACATGCAATTATATTGGAATGACCCCACTTTGAGAAATGGTTGTGTTTTGTGGCCTGATGATTGATCCGGCATTTGCAAAGTTGGTTCCATGGCTGAAATTTGAACCCACCAGAATGAAAGCAACAGTAAATACGTCATTTTATCAATCTAGCCCGTTAAGACCGGCATGCGCTCCATGACATATGGCTGACACGCAACAGGACCAGTGTTTACTAGCCTGAATTATAGTATGGAACTGATTAAACGCATCCGCAACATAGGCTTTAACTTTCTTTCTTTTCTTCCTCTCCCTTGCATGCACCAAACAAATGGCCAAAGGCCTCCTTTTATGATGGTGAATGGTCCGGCCATGCCTTAATAAAGAGTCAAGAATATATGCTAATTGACATTCAACAAAAAAATGGCTGCACATGAAAAATATAGTGGCTGGTGGAATTTAAGCCGCTGTCCAACAAATATATAGTCAGAAACACGTACAGAATCAGAAATGAATCAATAGATTAGCAGATAAACTGGGAAATTTACAAATTGAACCTTTGACATGGGTATTAAGCATGTTATAAACCTTTTGAATCCATGTTTTGCTTCGGTTCTGAATTAAGCATTTCATTATTTGTAGGCAGTTGTAAACTAGTATACATCACTTCATTAAAAAAAACTGAATGAAAATAGTCCAAAAGTTGCATCTCAATCATGTCACACCAAAAAAAGAGCAGCCCGAAATTCACCAACAACCTCTACCTCATGAACAATACACCAGATTATCTGTACAATAAAACATTCGAAAGGAATCTCAACAATAAACTGGTGAATCCCACAATGTTTGTTACACAAAATTTGAGTCCAGAAATATAGGCTCCTTGCTTTAAAAAACCAAAAGAAGGCCAAGAGAAAGAAGAGGGTTAAAAAAGGTAGTGGAATGGCCATTTTACATAGTTTCAAGATGTAACAATAGATTATGTCGGAGTTCCCTGTTCCAATACTCAAGAATTCTTGCTCCACTTTACCAGAGCAAAAAGAAGAGAACAATTAAAAAGAAGTGAGTCGACAAAATATTATCAGTCTAGGTGGTCACAAGTGGAGGACAGAATTTAAAAAACCATTGCCAATTGTGGTTCACCATCTCTCCCTTGATCTTGACCTGCCATATAAAACAACATAATTTCATTAGCCATTGATTAATCTGATTTCTATGAGCAGATATGCAAACTCTAATATTCTAATAAGCAAAAGAGCATCGGTAATGCAATGAAAGAGCAACAAATGGCCAATATTTAGTTAGACATCTCAAAACATGATATATAGATAACGAAATTGGAGAGAATCAAAGCAACAGTCAATACTTCATTTCATCAAGATGTATCAGTTTTATGCAGGAACAAAGGAAAATAGTCTTAAGAATGTTATGAATTTGCACGGTTTCTAAGACAAAAAAAACGGATTTCAGATCTGCATGAAAAAGGACCTTAGAATACCACAAACTCCTAAATCTTGCTTCTCCTGTTTATTATATCTATAAAGTGAAAAAAAAAAAAAAGGCAAATACATATATGTATACACATTCAGCTACCGAGGTCAAGTTTTTCATGAAGACTGGATAAAGAAAGAGCAGAAATAAATGAGAGATTATACTGGTAATAATATCCATACCTATCCAAATCTCTGTTTCCCAGAAATCCTCTATCCCAGCCACCTTGAAATCCTCCCTGAAATCCTCTTCGGTCATCACCAGGCCTTGTCCATGCATCTGCAGTCCCACGAGATCTAGGCCTATCCATGAACTCCACACTTCTAGAGCCATCAATTGACCCAGACTGAGAAGGTGGTCTATCAGGGAAGCTGCCAATCATGCCAGATCCAGAACCAGGCCTTTCAACAGCTTTTGGCCCAAATCTAACTTTGTCATTCAAATCTTGGATAAGTGTCTCTAATTCCCTTTCTTTGTGAAGTAGAGTGCCATATAAAATGGGTTGGTCTCCAGCAGATTCTGCTTTTGGTGTTGAATTTTTCTCAAGCTCCTTTAGATTATCTATTTCTTTTTTCAGTATCTTTTCCTCCTCTGTTTCTGGCCTGAAACTTTTTCTCATTAGAAATGAAGAATATAGTGGTGTGGGCAATATATTCAGAAGCTGCTTGTGAGCAACAAAGGAACAAAATGTTGAGCTAGCACATAGAACAATTGGGGCATCTGCAACCATCTAGATGACAACCTTATAAATCACAACGAATAACACCTCGGAGATTGTGTAGTCACATTGATACAACAAAAGATAATGTTGGATTAAGGTAATTCAAAGAGAAATAAGACTAAACAAAAGAAGTATACAAATTGAAATATCACACAAAGATTTAACACAAGCACATATACACATAAACGGAACAAGGTTGTAACTGGAGGAATGACAAAAAAAAGGACTACACCTAAAATAAATAAGCACTTCAAGAACCTTAAAGAAGCATAGAAACCTGGCAGAGTGATTGTACAAATTGCTGGGATGGGAGGAAAGGGTAGTACATCATCATATCTTTTAATCTTGGACCAAAAAACAACATAATGTAAAGTTAATAGGTGACCATTTCCTATGTGACTGCTGGTGCATATGCTATCCACATGTGCCCCAAGTTGATCTAGGGTAATCTCAGCATACAAAGGACTTCTGAACAGTGTTTATGGATGGTGTATTTGTGTTGACTTCCTGCACCAGAAGGCAATCAAGTGGAGAAGACAACAAACCAAAAGCAACATTGCATTATAACATTTTCAATTTGGTAAATGTATGTAAATTTTGGACCATGCAGAGAGCTAAGCTTAGATGCCAAGAAAAAGAAAATAGAAAGAGGAATCCCCTGGCCAACCCAGAAAGGAAGGGAAAAAAAAAATTTACTTCCCTAGCCCACAAAAAAGGAAAAACTGGATCAACCGTAATTTTTTATTCAACAAGCCCCTAAACTTATGGTACCATAACCAAGAATATATTTCAGTCACAATTGTGCAGGATGCACATTCATAAATGAAAAAAAAAAAAAAAAAGAATAGAACAACACGTGTTCATTTAATAAATGAAAAAGCTACTCAAGCTTGATTCAACCGTAACATCTGTTGGGAACTCATACCTAATTCATAAATTAGTTTCAAGTACTTCCGCCACTACATGCATTTCAAAAAAATCCGCTCAATCACTACATATTCTGTTTAGTTGATTCAGTTGTTTGCAGGTAGAACAGCTTTGCAACACTAAACAGATCAGTTCTGTGTTGTCTAATCAAAGATGTAAGCACAAAAAACACCAAATATCTCCTAGAACTCCATCCCCACCCCACCCCCCAAACAAGAAAAAAAATACAGACCCTAGAACAACTCAATTCCCAGCAGGGTAGAGACTTGCCATGCACAAACTATTGTATTTTACACTATACTGATACACCCCCTTAAGTACAACTCAACCCTTTACAGAGAATAGATATAGAGGAATGTAATGATACCGGAAAATTCATATGCAACATAGAATTGATGGCAACAATCTGACTGTGAACTATGATTCAGTGGTTCCAAAGAAATATTCGGGATAACACCAAAAAGTCAAACTATATTAAGAAAAAAAAATCAGGAACAATTATATTTTCTAGGTTTAAAGCAACATCATTCAATAAAATCTAAGGTCATACTCGAATATTATTCATTAATGGATATTTGAACTGTTCTACATCAACTTCAAAGTCTTAGCAACAATGGATTGCTTAATAGACAACATAATACACACACTAATTAAGGAGGATAAAAGAATCAGCAATGACAACAATGTGATAACAGATAAAGGAATTTACTGAAGCAAATATGCTAGGCAATTAAGCATCTTCAAAACTGTCATTAATAACAACATTAAAGGAAACAGATCAAAATCAATTCAAACAAAATGCCACCAAGACCATTTGGCAATAAATTATGAACAAAATGAATAGAGAAATGCAATCCAAACCTGTCCATCCTGCGACGTTCCAGTTCAAGATCAATTTTACGCCAATCCTGACCCCGCTCCTCTAGCAAAATTTCTCTAGGCTTAGCATCTCCAAACGGATTCACCTTTGGCCTCGGCTTCACTACATTTTCAATCCCTTGCTGCTGGGGACCTTCGGACCTGCTGGATTGTGAACTTGATGGCCTGCTGGAGTGAGAGCTGGTAGGCCTACTAATTGCCTTCTTTGCTTCAATCTCATAATCCAGCTTCTTCCAATCCAATCCTTTCTGCGCCAACACCTCTTCCCTAGGCCTCGCTTCCCCGAAAGGATTCCGCTTATTTGTCTTAACCACTGGCTCATTCACTTCCCCTCTAGGTAGATCCAACACTAATCTAGGCCTTTCCTCTCTGAATCCACCCCCATCACCACCTCGGGTCCATCTACCAGTCTCCGGTCTAGGGTCACGAAAACCGGAACCAAACATTGAAGATCGAGCTGGAATTGTCCGTTTTCCAGCTGTCCAATTATCAACCTCATCGGCCATAGAGATTCCACCACCACCTCCAGTTCCAAGCCCATCGTATCGATTTTGTCGGCCCGAATCAAACGAAGGAATCGCTTTCTTTGCCATCGCCCAATTATCCGCCTCATCGGCACGCGAAGGCTGATCGTAATCAGAAAACCTAGAAGGGGGACCCCGTCGTTCTTCATCAAAACCTCCGTACGACCTCCTTCCGGAGCCCCATGACTTGTCTCCGTCGTCACCGTCACGCATAACCCGAGCCGCTGGTGGACCAGACCTCGCATAAGAGGAAAACCCACCTCCGAGACGACCATACAGCATTTCCTCGGCGGAACGTTCTTTGGGTCGGGTCGGGAGAAGCATCATCTCTTCGGGTGTCAGCCTGTTGTATTCCATTGCCCTATCACCACCACCAACTCCGACGCCGCCGGACGACGAATATGTTCCCATGTTGAACTCCGAGAGAGTCATTTTCTTCTTCTTCGGCTTCGCGCTAACGGCTTCCCTTAGGCTCGGAAAACTCTGCGATTCAGCCGTGGGCGCAGCAGCTGCGGCTTCCGCAGCTTCACGTTCCTCCTCTTCTTCTCGCTCGGCCTCGGCGGCCCACGCGCCGATGCCACCCCAGGGTTTCGACATTTTTGAAAAAAACTATATTATTTCTTCTTTTCTGTTTTTGTTTTGTTTTTTTTTTTTTTTTTTTTCCTTTTGGAGATCTGGGAAAAGTAAGCAAAATGGGACGGAGATCTAAAAGAGAGGGAAAAAAAAAGAATTGAGCTGGGGCTCCGTTAAGCGATCCGGAGCTCGGATTGCATTTAAAGAAGTTAAGAGCGGGTTACAGTCACTTTTTCTTTTTTCTTTTTTTTTTGTGACAAAAATTTTAGTTGGAGAGAGGGTGCCAATGGGTTAATAGAATGCAAACGCACGGGAAAGGAAGTGAAATGCACGGTCCAATGAGAGATAGGCTTAAGGAACACTCTGATGTATCACGCAGTTGGGTGTACCGTACTGTACCGGGTGTAAAGTGGAGCCCACTGAACTCTTTGACTTATAGGTTTTGGACGGTGGGGATGGTGATGAGAATCTTTGCCCTTCTGATTTCTTCGAGTGCTAAACTTTTTTTCCCTAAATTTTAAGGAAGCCGCCTTTATGGTTTGTGTAAAGGTAGGGGCCAAAATTATAGGTATCAAATTGGCCGAACAGCCCTCGATCTAGTCTTATTCTGCAGTAATGGGCCGTTGCAAACACGGTTCATATATTATGTTTGTGTTTTGTTGGATTAGGAGTTTCAAACGGCATAAGCTTGTCAAGTATCAATGCCTACACGACACACTGGTTAGAATGACAGGACACACAAATAAAAATGCTTCATGTCATGTCAGTTTATAATCATTTACGTCTTCTTTAGAATTCTTCTTTTATGCTTTGTTTGATTGTGAGAAAGAAAAGGAGAGCTAAAGAACTACAATGAAAACGATAGTCTTCGAAATCATCATAGATTCCAACTGCCATTGAAAGCAACTAATATCAACATTTATAGGCAAAAAAGCTCTACTCGAAAGTCAGAAATGTTATGCCCCTGCCTCCTCTTCTTCTGGCTCTTGGTCATGTTTATGGGCCAGCATAAGAGAAAATTATTGGCCACCACTTCTAAGTAATTAGAGATTGATCTTTAGTTTCCTTGGCAGGGTATTTTGCAGGTTTTGACCTTTTTTTTCTTGGAAGCCAACTGTGAGATACATCCACTTTGGCCACAGACATTATGAAAGTTAAAAACAGGTTATTTTTCTTCTTTTCAATTGATTAGAGAATCATTTCTATGTACTAATGGAATCGCCATTGCCTTTATCATTCTTCAAGCTCGAGCCCTCTTCTAATAATCACAAAATTATTGTGCAGCAGTGCAGGCGTGCTCTCCTTCATGCTTCCAGCTGAAACTCCACCATTGCTTCCTTTGGCTTTTGATTTTTTTTTTTTTTTTTTTTGTGGAAGAACGTTGGGGGATTTAGTAACATAAAGGCAGGCTGTTGTGCTAAAGAAACAAATTGAGATGGTTGGATTCTATCACATGGCTAATTACTTAAACTGTTTGATGTGATTGAAAGAATTCCATACTGGATTTACCACGAATTTCCACTAGATGGGAGAATTAGATCAAAGGGTAACTCAAAGTAAACTACTTCAACAAAGTGGGAAAATGCATCATATATCCTTTTGGTGAAATCTGAAAAAAAAGAATTTAGGTCAGAGCATGAAGGCAAAGAAAAAGCAGCAACTGTTTGAAGTCCAAAACTATCACCAGACATCATTCGTTACTCGAGATTCTGTTAATTTGCTTCTCCGACTTTTCTTTATTATATCTGTTATTTGGATTTTTCATGGCAAAAAGGGCAACTTAATAGAAACTGAGCAGAAGTGAAAAAAGATTATGCTACTCTCAACTAAAACCAACTGTGTTCTTAAACGTTGTGTCATTAAAGATACTCTCCACAAAATAGTATAAAAGGCAATCTTATCTCGGATGAATTTTATTTAGTTGATTTATATAATTATCTTTAAAAATGATATTTATTAAATTTAAAATTTAAATCCCAATATGTAACTAAGATTTCTTTTGTTTAAATGAAAAAAAGAATAAGGGGTATCTGCTACATAATTAGTTATTGCTTTGAAAATATATAGAATCTGTCATATTAGGTTGAATCAAAGGAGGTTTTTTTTTTTTTTTTTTTCAAGTGAAACTAAAAATTATTCAAAAAGAAATCATTCAGTTGGACATAGTAAATTGGAGGAATGAAGTGATACAATTATCATTCCTACAATGTTTAATACAAATATGGCCCTCATCCCCATTTGACACACTATTTTTCTTGTACAACAACAGAAGCAGCCGCATAATATGGCCCGCATCTCCATTTGATGCAATTGCTTAAGAATGAAAATGGAGACATGACATGAGAGATAAGGCAGAGTTATCCGACCAAAAGCTTTTCAATGTTAATCACAAAGCAGAACAAACAAAGTACAACTATGCCTCTCCACTGCTATTGATATCAACTGTTTTGCCACTCCAAAGTTTCCACTCCAAATTTCATCGTATTTACATGATGTTCCATTCAAGATTTTCCAGGGAAGTACCTTAGCAAGGTCTGCTATGTTAGCAGATATCACATCCTTCTCTGGGTTCAAATTGAGAAATGCAAGAAATATTTCTACTGAAAAAGTTTGAAAAAGATCATTAAAACGAGAAAGAACTTTCAAATAGGACAATATTCTCAAGTTTGGTGCTCGGATCTGCTGTATAAATTGAAAAAAAAAAATTTATCAACAGTTCCAAGTATATCAAACCTCTTCTTCCAGTTGCAATCCAAGAACGAATTCCATTGGAACCAACATCAGCCGCATGAATAGTCAAAAAGTATTTGGAAATTAAGAAAAATGTAAACCTAACACAAATAAAGTACCCAAATCTTGAAGATCTTTAAAACAGTTCATCTAACACCAAATGTATCACCTTCCAATGAGTCCACTGTTGCACATAGACCAGAACAACTGTTCACAAGGACTCCATTAGCATTCAACTCCACAACTGAGAATTTCAGAATGGAAGCATTAGACTTGAAGACTATTTTATATGAACCTAGCCTAGAAAACACAGTCATCAATAACAAGATACAAAACATTTACTGTATAATGTAAGTATTTAAATTAGTTATCTGATAAGGGTCAGATATGTTTCATGCTGACCAGTATGAGTTGATAACAACTAAGTCCTGGGATTGAGCATTTATGACAGTACTGTAACGATTCTTCTTATTAGGGATAAAGGAGCTACTTGAATGGAGCTGTATTTTGGTCTCTCATCATGGTTTGACTATGTTTTACACCAGCTGTCATCCTATTGCAACCCTCCTCACTTTATCTAGGCTTGGGATCGACAGGGTGGCGCAAGAAAATTCAAAACTACGGCTTAAAATAATTCCTTTTTTTGGCCTTTCGTACAGTTGACCCCAAAATTATGGGATAAAAGGCTTAGATTGTTGTTGTTCTTCTTGTTGAATGGAATTGTATGTAACACAGTTTCAATAAACCCATTTTTTAGATTCTATTTTCCTTGATCACCTTTGGGTAAATTTCATATTAATATTTCAACTGTGTTTTCTTCCTTTCTTTTTAATTGAGACAATTTCTCTACTTTGTAAATTTACCAATATATAATACCTGATTAGCATCCCCCTATCAAGATGAGAAAGAACCTACCCCAAGTTCTTTTGAAGTAAGCCTCCTTCTTGGAGAAGCATCCAAGCATAATTCCATACCATCACTCACTAATAAATGGAGTGTTCCCTGATATTTCTGCTTGTAGATCATCTCTTCACCCCTAAATAAGTTATCCAACATTGAATAAAAAATTGCATAAGTTACAAAAAATGAAAGGAAACAAGCTAACAAAGAAACATAAAAATAATTACGAAGCCAGAAGAGTTTTTCTCTTGTAAAGGCACGGTGTTTCCTCAAATTTGCTCTCCAATTTCTCTTTCCAGCAGATTTGTTCAAGATCTTGGTCAAGAGCTTTAATTGACCACCCATATGCTTTAGGATCCTTGCAGGTAGTAAAACCCAAAGCTCCTGTATTTAACATGGCCCCTTCTGCCAAATTCCGGGAGAGAACCTTATTCTGACTTTCTAGATCCCTTTATGCCACTAATATAAGGAAACTGTAAAAATAACAAAATAGCATGTTAACATTAGTCTCATTGAAGTTCAATTTTCCAAAAACTATGTCCATCCATTAAAGTTTACATGCCTCCATGTTGTTTAAGCTAAAAGAGTTTATCTCAAGCAGTGTAGGGTTTGTGATCAGATTGTAAGTGGCTTCGTCCAGATTTCTTACATCTCCTCCGAACATGAGAGGTGACTTGGCCATAGCCCATAAAGTCATCTGTGACAAGAAAATGCCAAAGTCAACATAAATATCTATTTTTAGTGCAAGTAATAGAAGACCAAATCACAGGTATTTACAGAAACATACCTGAGTTCTTTGCTCATCTAGATTAAGATTACATGTTCTGTGTGGACCTTCGTTTGAACCTAGAATGCAAGAAGTATCCAATTATTTGTGGCTCTTCATGTATTCTAGCTAAGCCCTCACATAGAACCACCTAGTTAAAGATGCTTTGCAACTAAAAGTGTCATCAATGCATAAACAACTTGGTTGGGCTTTTCTCATCAACAAAACATGATCTCATATAAGATGTATGTTTCAAAATTTGATTCTAGGGAATGCCATAGCCCATAAGGCCAAATACGTTCTTTTCAAGTATAAGTTGCTCTGGAGGACTGAATATGTCTCAATTATATTCTTCATGAAATGTGGAAATGTTGATTGCATGCAAGCAAACAATTACCGTTTACCCAACTGAGGGTTAACTGCAAGCATCTTATCATCACTTTTAATTAATTGATAAACACACTGGGTTACTAAGTTGTGATTTTGCTTCAATCAATCTTATAACCTGGATCAGTGAGCCATCCCAATGGTGACATATCCAAGTCAGGCCATGACCTCCCAAGCAAGCCCTTGGCACCTATCATTTGGTAGGTAGAGAAATCTATGAAATAAAAGCCAAAAATATCAGGTTACATGAAAGATAAAGAAGCAAATTGCACTAAAATGTAAAAGAAGCAAAAGTTAAAATTTCATCTGGAATATAAACTCTTAATCTTATGGGATACTTCATTCACCTGGAAATGTCAAAATGGGAAACAACATCTCTCCATGTATCCCAATCATCCCTGGTAATCCTGTACATGTTAACTAGTCCACTCACATCTTTAGCCATAGCTGGTGTCACACTGGTACCAGGGGACAATGAATATAAAATGGGGCGATCAAGCTTTCTCAGAACCGGCAGGACACTTTGGATAATATCTCCCTTCAGAAATTTTAACATGACTATCACTAGGTTTACCATGAACCACTGCATACCTCTGACACAAAGCTTATCTCATCTATATCCAAATCATCACCAAATGCACAGTCATGTTTTACTGCAAACAGAAAAACAAAGGAAATGAAAGAAATAGCATCAGAAGGATTCAAAATATGCCACCGCAAAAAGGAAATTTATCTGATCAAGGTGTCCATTTGTGATTGACACAAATAACAAGGATTTATGTGCCTCATTTGGGATGAATTTTGTTATGGTCCTCTCAGACTTTCCATTTTCTCCCCTTAGCCAGTTTCTAAGATTAAAAATGACTAGAAACGCAGGCTTTTCGAGAAAGGGAATAGATCCCAGCAAGCTGAAAAATGCAAACATAAATTTATCATTTTTAATGTTATTCAAAACACGCTATAAAACTATATTTCCCAGGGCATTCAGTCATAATTTTTTTCACAATTCAACATATTGTAATGAAACTGAGTAGGAAGACTTTAACATAATTGTTAACATTACCAAAATCAACTCCCCACTCAGCATATTGGAGATAAAGTGACCTCAAGAAGGCTCTTCCAGCTTCCAGCTTGGTATTTGCACTGATGAAACCATGTGACATCCAAGCACAAGCCCTCTCCTTGAGCCCTATATCTTTTGCTGTCCACTGTCTACCAGATTCTTCATAGGCAGAGCCCTAATAAAAAGATAATAGAAAGAAAATAAAAATTCAAACACAAGTATCAATGCTACTGCTTCAAATTTTTTAAGTTTCTTGAAATCAACCTTTAACATTGCCATTTTACATTTTAAAAATTCAAAATATTTTTGAAGCCACCGTGCAGAGAATAAAAAAGAAGTAACTCGTAATAGGCGTACAGGATAGTACCTTCACAGTGTCTAAGATGGGGGTGTTTGCATTAAAAGCTTGCAGGCTTAGCCCTCTCATGACATGAACTCCAAACTTCAAACCCATGCTATGTACTTTCTTGGCTACTTCTGAAAATCCTTTCCCACTTTTGGATGAAGGCCATCTCTCCGGGTCAGGGATCAGCCTCCCCCATTCATCTTTTACATCAAATCCCTGAGAATCAGCGTAAGCACCTGCCAGCTTTCTTCTATACCAAAGGTAATGCACCACTACATGCTGTGTACAAGCACAGGGATAAAATGAAGAAAATAAAATTTTTTATTCCGCATAAAAGTTTCCACCTCCATAATGGTAAGATATCAATAAAAAATCCAAGGAAATCAATATGCAGCCATCAGCCATGTCATACCTCATATCCATGTGGCTTAAGACGGTTAGAAATGATTTCAGCACTTTGCAAGAACTCTTCCTCAGATATGGTCCAGCAAAAGGAATTGTAAGAGTTCCAACCTCTTGGTGGGGTGCTAGCATGCTCTGGTTCAACCACTGATTGTGCTTCAGATGGTACCCTGAAACTAGTAATCATCATCATAACTTTAACACTAAAAGGAAATCGAGAATCATTATCAGACATCAACTAATTTAATGAAATGGTGAGTCATGTAGCAAGGTGTATCAATGTTGATATCAGGGAAAAAAAATCATTCAAAAAGAAAAGTAGAAGAAAAAAAAAGAACTGATATTCTACCAGTCCAGTCTAACAAACTTCAATTTTTTCATACAAGGAATCCATAGATTACAGATTCATATTTGCCCAAGTTAGTAAAGCCCTGTATGGTTCAAGAAGATACCATATAGTTGACACAGCAAAAGAAAAATAGAATCTTACAAAAATTGAAAATAGTGTTTTGATAGTATCATAAGCTAATGTTATACATCTTCCATTTACACCCTCCACTCATCTCATCACAGCCATCCGTTCCCTGGAGGACCCCAATTAAGAGACGGCTTTGATAATATGAGCGGAAATGACGAGGAAGAATTTCAGCATCAGTCATTTGCGTTTACCATGCGAAGAATTGCTTCTCAATTTATGATCAGTTTCATGAGCAAGGAATTTTGAAACGACTTTGCTGCTAAAAGCAGCACCATAAAAACAATGCAAAATTAAGATGCCAAAATACTCTTTTCTTTAAAACAATTATAACTTTAAAATTGTAAATGAAGCGATGCAGCGCGAACTTCTTGGTGTTTCTAAAGTGGGTTCTTTTATATGTTCACTTTTCAGGTTCACAACATTTTAAAC
Source organism: Durio zibethinus (assembly GCF_047325235.1). Classification (NCBI taxonomy): domain Eukaryota; kingdom Viridiplantae; phylum Streptophyta; class Magnoliopsida; order Malvales; family Malvaceae; genus Durio; species Durio zibethinus. Next base: position 33,002,282 of record NC_143165.1, read on the forward strand.
TTTAACTGAAACATTAGCTAAGTCAGTAGCAGTAATTTTGATAAAAAAAAAGAAATGAACCAAATGATCAATCAAAGCCATTGAATTAGTATCAGCCGCATAATTTAAAGCAAATGATAACCCCATCGGCAATGGAATGGGGGGAGAGAGAGAGAGAGAGAGAGAGAGAGAGAGAGCACCTGCAGAGAGAGGGAGTGGAGAAGAAGAAACAGAAGAAGCTCAAGACCAATATCTTCATGGTGATTCCGTCTATCTCTGAGTGTTGCTGACCGTGTCACGCTAGACTGTTGAGCTTTTAACTAGTCTTCTTTTTTTTTAACATTTTCATTCACTCATTCAACTTGGTGATGACGTGTCGATATTGCTCAAACGACGATAAGACACTTGTTGAATCTCTAATCTCCATCCTGATTCCTGTCTCGACTCTCAAGCATTTCACCACTGAACAACTAGACCAGACAAGACAATAACGCTTTCACATGAGGCATGATCCACGCTCTCACGGCCAGCCAAATTTATTTTCAGCCCCGTCTGGTTTCTTCTAGACGGCTAAAAAGTTACTCCATTGAGTTTCAAGAACAGGGGAAAATCATTTCTCTTTCCAATAGTAATAGTACTCTTATTCAGTTCACTGATGTTTTACACAACGTCCTGATGCTTGAAGACACAACGTCCTGATGCTTGAAGATACAAAGTAATCTACTTCGTTACGTATATGAAATATGCTAAAATCGATAGATAAAGAATGGGCAAATATGTTAAAAAATTAATCTCTTGTTTTTGGGGACAAAATTGCTTGTGCTGTGTTTCCCGGCAGAGGCAGCCCTCAACATGCCAATTTCACTTCCTGCTCTGACAGGCCAATAGCTTTCTGCACTCCATACCAAGTTCTTTATGGCTTCTGGATAAAAGAATTTTGGGTAAATTATATGTAAGTCGTTAGGTTTTGAGCCCAATTCAACCCAAGTTCATTAACATTAAAAATGAACAATCCACCTCAAAATTTTTAATTCTATTAATTGATTTTACACAATTATAAAATTACTCAATTATTAATCTTACTAAACTCAAGTTTTTTTTGACAAGTTTTTTCCTTCGTTATTTTTCTTTTTAACCTCTTGTTTCTTTTGTCTTTTGATTGTCCTTCTCAATCTAGATTTTTTTTCAATTTATTTCAATCGAAAACATCTAAATTATTTTTGTCAAAAGTTCTTCAAATTTGAATTAATTTTATCTTTGTTAAAATTGATTCTCTCTTTTTTTAATTACTGTTGAGAGCTATTTTGTTCAACCCATTTTATTTCAATTTCATCTTATAAGTTTTTCACTTCATCTGGCATATAATACCATGATTTGACTTTTGCTATAGTTTTTATCTTTTGTAATTATTCTCATTTTGATATAGTTGTTTGTCTATTTTAAAGTTTGAAATAAGAAAATGTAATTTTGTCCATTTTAAAGTTTAAAATAGTTTAATAAATATTTTATACTTGATTATTATGATTTGTTTGTCATTTTCTTGAATTCTCAACCTAACCTAATAATCTTTCTTCATTAAAAACTATTTTTTTATTTTAATAATGAAAAAAACTGTTTCTTTGTTTTAATAATACCAAGTCAAATGTATGTTTTGACATGAGATAAGACTAAAACAAGATGTAAGTGTAATTTAAGAAAGTTAGAATTAGAAATAATTGCTTAATCAAACAATTGTAAAAGCAATTGTTTTGTCTTTTAGTGTTGACCATTCGAAAGGAGAACTTGATGATGGTTTTTATCATAAAAAAAAAATGATACAAAGGTCTTGAAAGGGGTAATAGGGAAATAATTTGTAAGAGTGGGGCTTTGCATTTGCTACAAAGAATTAAAACTTTCATTGCAAAATCAACCTTCTCTTCTCGATTTATTGCAAGCACACTTTTATCTATATAGGTCCCATTTGTATGGGATTTTTCTTAATTTTATTATTTTTTTGCATGCATTTTCTTTTTTTGTTTTTGATTTTTACACGGGAGGATTTTAAGTAATTTCTTGATATATACTCCAATTTGCTTAAATGTATGGATTAAATTTATAATTTAAGGAATAAGTTATTCAATTTTAATTCTAAAAACAAATTAACCAAAAAGATAAAATTTGCAACCACCATGGGTAAAAGCTTAATGTATATTTTATAAATTTAATAAACCAAAGGATCATAATTTCAAAAATTTTCAAGCTTAGTGGTCCACCCAAAAAAAAAAAAAAGATCAATAATTTAGCTATATTTTTATTACAATTTCACATTAATATTGACAGTGATATGATCGATTTTTGATAATAAATTAAAATTCTATGTAGAGCCTTTAGTATTTTAGAATTAATCAGAAGGTGGTTAAACATAATAGCCAATAAAGAGCTTTTTTGTTGGTATGTGGACTTGCATATTATGAAAGTTCATGTATCCTGTTTGCCTTTTCTAATAGAAAAAACTAAATTTTTATTGGAATAGGATCAAAGGTGAAAGATATTCTTGTATAAAAAAATGCTGAGATGATTTTTTTTTTTTATCTTAATTTAACTTTACCCCACAATAAGAATGAAGAGAAATGAGATTAGAGACTATGATGATTGTAGGGTGATGTTTTTGATGTTGTGAATCATAATATAGAGGAAATTAATAAATCAATAATATAATTTTGTTCGTTTTGAAGTTTGAAATAGTTTAATAGATATTTTATACTTGATTACTGTGATTTGTTTGCCATTGTTTTGAGTTATCAACTGAACCCAACAACCTTTCTCCATTAAAAAAATTGTTTCTTTGTTTTAATAATGAATTGTTGATGTCAAGTTTTAAACGTTTGTTAATGGCGAGTTCAAAGTTGCATGACTTGGTGGTTCATTACAAGTCTAATATTCAAGTGATCAAGAACGTTGATACTAATAAATACTTTTTCTTGGAGTTGACAAATGATATATTTGAAATTAACATGGATGGTTCCACTATTGGCATGGAAATGAGTATACGCATTCAAGGTTGGCATACAAAGTTGAAAAAATTATGGAAGTTGAAAGAATTATGGAAGTGGAAAAGTGATGTTGATGTAATGCAATTGTTCCAAATGCATGAATGTGTAAAAGAAATCCATATTTACCTAAAAATTACTCCAACAATTCCTCTTAACATAATAGTCAAATTAGTGAGTAAAGGTAACTCTTCTTTCACACCTATTGTTGATATTGTTGATAAGTTAGGATTTGTAAAAACTAGTCAAAATGGTCATAATAGAGAAAATGATAGGAAGTCAGATATAAAAGTAAGTACCAGTAGTTCACATTATGTTAGATTTGATTTTGACAATTGAATGACTGAAAGTGAATCTAATAGTGAACTTCAAACAGATAGCGATAAGAAAGAGCAATATAAGTTTACTAATGACGATGTTGATTGAATGAGTGAGAGTGGTGATGAACATAGTGAATCAGATGGTAATGACAATGTTGAGCTTAAAGATATGGTGGTGCCTAATAGTAATGATGAGTTATTTAACCTTGGTAGTGATGTTGAAGTAATGAATTCTGGAAGTTCTGATTCTGAAAAAAAAAGGGTAGGGCAATTGATAAGGCTATGAAATGAATACCATATTCAGTTGATGATTTTGGAAAAGTAAGGCTTGTTAAGGACATGTTATTTTATAATGTTAATCACTTTAGAAAAGTCTTTACAAACTATGTCATTCAAGAAGGGATAAAGATCATAAAGGTTAAGAATGATAATACCAAAGTTACAACATATTATAAGGCACATAGTTATAATTGAAGAATTCATGCATCTATTATTGCTAATGAAAAAATATTTAAGAAAAAGATATGTGAGGGTGAACACACTTGTATTAGAGTGAGTAATAATCATGGTGCTACATCTAGTGCTTGGATAGCAAAAAAACTAAGCTTAAAGTTGTGTGTTGAACCAAAGATATCCTACAACTTGATGTAAAATGAATTGAATGAAAATTATGGGTTGATAGTAATCCAAAAAAATTGTATAAAGATATGAAAAAAGCATTGGAAGAATCTTAAGGGACTTTTGCTAAGTCATATAGTATGCTTTATTTATATGTTCTAATGGTAAAGGATACCAATCCTGGTAACATTGTTAACATGTAATTAGAAAGGCCTAAAATTAGAATTAACCCTACTTTTAAAAGGTTTTTTCTTTCATTCGCTGCCATGAAGAAAGGGTTTATTAATGGCTATAGACTTTTCATTGATGTGGATCGTTGGCATTTAAAAAGGTCTTATAAAGGAGTTTTGTTAGCTGCTGTAGCACTTGATAGGAACTATAGTCTATTTCCTATTGCTATTGCAATTGTGAAACTTAAAAATGAAGATTCATAGGGATGGTTTTTACAGTCTTTGAGTTCTATTATTGGTGATTTAAGCAAACCATTAACAATAATGAGTGATGGCCAAAAGGTATGTAACACTAAAAATTTTTCATATTCATTTTTTTTTTCTTAGAATCAGTTTTGACATTGATTGTTGTTGTATGGTGGGGATTAGCTAAAATAATGATAGAAATCTTGCCGCATGCAAGTCAACGAAGGTGTGCTAGACATTTGTATAGTAATTTTTGGCAACAATTTTTAAGTTTGAAATTGAAGGTCAACTTTTGGAAAGCTGTCAAAGTACCTAATATGTGAGAATGGAATGAAGTAATGAGAAAACCAAGAAAGAAAACAATGATGCATACAACTGATTGATGGATATGCCACTACATTTATGAGCAAGACACACCTTTGATTTTGCTGTGAAGAGTGATCATTGTAGACATTCATTTTTATTTGGGGTGTGATTGAATTCTCGATTCAGATCTTTTCAATTGTTAGGCCTTAGAGGTATGCATATTTGGGCTTTTTACAATTTTATTTATTCTGTTTGGGTTGTGGGTCCAATAACCTTTAATTAGATGCAAACTTTATACCCAACCTTTTATTATTATTATTATTATTATTATTATTATTATTATTATTAAAGAGAAAAAAATCAAAAGAAAAATCAAATTTATTAAAAATCTTTTACACAAATCTGACAAAAGGATTTTGGGATTTCATATGATGAAAATGGGAAACTAAAATCATTCAACCATTGACCTTCATCAAACCACAATAGAATCCCAACATTAAAAACGTGATTTGAATAGGTGAATCCCTAAAATCTCTTTTTTAAAAAAAGGTTATAAATTAAACACAAAGTTGCATACAAATGAAAGGGGATGGACATGATAGAAAGGAATAAGAAAATTTTCATAAAGAAATTTTAGAAATTTTTTTGGGGAAAATTGGGTCTTGTAATTCATGGTTGGGGTTTGGTTTTGGGAAATCCAAATCTTCTAGGGTATTAAGTCAAAATTTTTTAGTTGATTTTCACAAGACAAAAAGGGGACTAGGGTGGCCATCTTATGGGTTTATAAGGGTTTCTAGAAAACTTGAAATTTTCAACAATCGTTTGAATTTCATGGCACCAAAAAATTAGATATTTGGTCACTTTTTTGAGGTGTTGAAGATTCTAGTTGAATCTTCTAGAAGAGGCCAAAGCATTTTTCTAAAGAGAGAGAGGACCATGACAAGTTTGAGAAAAAATAAAGGATTTTTTACTTATATAGTATAATAAAAATGGCATCGTTTGGAGTAAATAAGAAGCCGTTAGCCTTCGTGTGACTTGCGTATCGACTTGGCGAGGATTCGACTTGTAGCATAGGTATTCTTTTTTTTTCTTTTAGTTATATATATATTGTTATTTTTAAATGGTTGATTGTGTTGATGTGATGAAAAATTTATTTTTGCAAGATGTTTTTATTAGTTTATTTTTAGTTCTTATTTCGGCATAGGTTTATTATATTTGCATGACACATTATATTTTATTGCATGATAATGTTTGCATTATAATTTTTACTTAGTTTATTTGAGTTTTTTTTTTTTTTTAAGTGAGTTTTCGAAAAACAAAAAAATATATATTACAGTTCTATGAAACTATTAGAAGATTTAAATTTTAAATAAAAATTTTGCCAACGTATTGGAAAGCCAATGTTTTTTTTTTTTTTTAAATAGAGTTTTACCAACATATTGGAGAATCTTATAATTTTCAAAGATAAGTTTTTTTTAAATAATAAATAAGCAAAATTTCCTATTTATTTTACATAAAATCCTACTAATGAATTAGAGGACATTTTTCACTATAAACATAGTTTATAATTATCTGTTTCTAAATACAAAATTAAATGAATTTGATGACGAAACTTCTTTAAAGTATGACAAATAGTCTTCTTGAATACTCTTGAGTTGAAAAAATATTCCTAAATTATTACTAACGTATTGGAGTAATTTAAAAAAAAATTTAAATATTAAATTATTTGGTAAATTTTAAATATCTTTAAAAGCTTGGGATAAATTGAAATCAAATTGATACCATCCTTTGGATAGGCACTGTAAGGGTGTTATAACCTTCCTCATGCGTGATCGTACTTTTGAACCTGAAATCTAGTTTCATAGACTTGAATATATTATTTAAAGAAACCTAAGTCAATCATGGGACTCCTCTTTAAATGGGATAGATTTTGTTAAGGTGACCGATCACACCTAAACGAAAAAGACTGGTAGCCACTCCTAAAGTTCATGTCTAGCGATAGGTCCACAGATCTATATATTATGATAATTTGGTGACTCCACTGGGGAGATCGAAAGTCAGGCAAATAAATGATTTCTTGTTATCCATGCCCAACCTAATAAATTTAAGATTTTTTTTCTCTTGCTTGTATTTTATTTATTTATTCATATGGTCATTATATATATATATATGTCATTCATTTATATATGCATAACATGAGCTCTATACCCAAGTTCTGTCCTTTTAGAGGGAGTAAAATATCTATACCTTTGTGAGATTTTATATCTCTGCATGAGCTAGTGAAACGCTTTCATTCAAATTGAACATTTTCACTTATAGCCTATAATGGGTGAAAATTAGAATGCCTTATTAGTCTGTGATGGACAATGATGTAAAAAACAATTTAAGAACCTTTAGGGATAACTTAAATGACTTATAGTTAACCTTGAATTGGTACCATGTTGTTTGTTTTATTTATTTTGTTAATATGTTTTATTTTCTATACATTGATTAACTAATTTCTTTGTTTGTTTCTTCTCTTATCTTGCACATTCATAAAACATTCATTTAGATTGCATAGTATACTTGCCTAAGGATGTTTTTAGCAAAAGATTTTAAGAAATCCACTGAATGTCTAGTTTACGCCTTATCTGTATTCTCCGAGTGTAAGTCACCCAATGATATGAATGTGGAGTAAGAAAAAAAACAACAAAAAAAAAGGTGATTGTTTACCACTAGATTATGTTTCAAGTTTACCTAAAGAAGTTCATTTGCTCCTTAAACAAAATGATTTGAAGGCCTATTAGATATATGGAAAAGTATGAGTTAGTCTAGATTGGCAGCATTTTATGATAAATACGATCATATTATACATCTTTTCTCAGTGGTAGTTGAATACTCCTTCATCAAAGTCATAATGCAATTTTGGGATCCTTTATATAAATGTTTCATCTTTAATGAGGTTAGCATGACACCAGCTATAGAAAAGCATTATAAACTGATAAGTTTACACCTCTAATTACCATATAAGATATATGTTATGAGGCAAAAAATAGTATTTTGTAAAAGACTGACAGATCTCATGAAAGTTAAAAAAGAAGATGTACAAGTACCCGTTTAGGAAAAAAATGACCATATTTGTCGTCTTAAAAGTTTTTTCATGATTTTATTAGAAAACATTTGAATGATATCATGGGCTAGATATATTTGCTTTGGCTATTTAGGGTATGGTGGTGTTTCCTAGGATCTTAGGCCATGTTGAAATAGAAGTGATTGATTTCTTTTAGCATGTAAAAAAATGTTGTAATCCCTCTCCTATAATTTTGGTTGAAACAATCCGATCTTTGAGTCACTGTCATCAAAAGTACAAAGGGTGTTTCATAGGCTGTCTACCATTATTATACTTGTGGATGAAGAGTCATTTTAAGTATAAAAAAAATACATTTTTCAAACTATACTTTCACAATTGAACCCTGATTAAAGAGTTTTGTAAGAATGAATGGCCAAAGCCCAAACCTAATAATGAATTGATGGCCTTGCTACTAGGCCTTACTTGCACTCAGGTAAAATGGTTAGTTCTATGGATGAGTCATGAATCAATGTTATACCAGAGTGATAATGAGACTGGGGTTTCATTTTTAGGTTTATGGGGAGCAACGAGTTATGTATCGCTTCTAGTTCGAAGGTAGTTTGGGGTAGAACAATTCGTTCCTATTACACATAAACTCACTTAAATAGATTTTCTATATAATGAAAAAAATGCTACAAAGGGTGGAAAATGTGATCAAGGGATGGAATAAGCCTAAGAGAGTAAGCCCTAGGTTATTTACTGATAAAGTCACTTATGGGTATTTGGTGTAGAGAGCCAAGAGGGGCAAAGAAGTTGTGTTTATACTAAAAATCATTGTTAGCCTATGAGTCAAAAGTTAGATAAAACACCCTTAGAGTTGGAATTTGTAAAGAAGGAATTTAAAGTAGAGAAAGACAAGATGAAACAAGAAATCCCAAGGCTTCAAGAAAAAAGGAAGCAATGAAAAGACAAAGCAAAAAAGCTTGAAGTCTGAGTCCACAAGATTTTCAAGGAACGTGACATGATAGTTAATGATTTGGCTAAACTTCATTAACAATACAAGAAATTAGAAGCTGAAAACAAAGCCCAAAAGATTGTTAGGGAGCATGACAATGCCTTTAAAGAGCTGATTGAGTTACACCAAAAAACATAAGAAATTGGACATCCAGGTGAAAGCTAAAGAAATAAACATTACTGATTTAACTTAAGAGAATGAAAAACTAAAAAGAGAATGTTCCCAAATAGAAGAGGATTATGTTGAAGCCCAACACGAAAATGAGATGTTTAGAAGATATACTTAGACATTGAAACAAAAGTTGGATGAACAAAGGGATCACATCATGGCACTCACAAAGGAGCTTAGAGAGTTATCTTACCAGATATGGTTCAGCAAAAGAGAAAGCTTGAGAAAGCAAAGGTATAGAAAGTATCTCACAACCTTGATAAGCAAGTTAGTAATCAAAGCATGAGAGATGATTGAAAAGGTTGAGGCATTAAAAACAGTGGTTACACCATTAAGAGAACATGGACAATGTCTGTTAAACTTCATCGAAGAAGCCAAGGATCAGTGTGAGCAAATTAAATGTTTTTATAAGTGAAGAATAATAAACTCAATGTAAAATAGACTTTAGTGGAATAAATGAAAATTCACTTTGTTAAAATCTCTTTAAAGGGGCAAATAATTTCTTTATTTTTCTTTTTTCATGTATTACACTCATTCATTCACTCATAACTATTATTCACATTAGTTCATAATAAGAAAGCTAATTTGAGGTTATGGTACATAAAGTTCAAGGATAGCCCAACACTAGTATAACACCCAAGCTCAAGTTAAAAAAATGGAACAAGATAACGCATGCCATGTTAAAAAGTTAGAAAAAGCTCAAGAGAAAATTAACAAAGAACTGAGTAAATTTCTTGAGGCCTTAGGAAAACTCAACAAAAAAAAGGCAGTAGATGAGAAGGTTTTGCATAAAGTCATTGATCTACTATATCCTTCAAATTGTGGCTCATACCAGGCCTAATCTACCCAAAGCTTTTCACCGTAATAGCCTATATTCCCAAACTACAATTATATAAGAATGCCATCTATGCCTAGCCAAGGAAATGTTTAGACCTACATTAATCATGTCGTCACTAAAAAGGTAGTTGAGTCGATCTAACTCCCCAATTTGGATGAATTGAAAGAAAAATTAAAGTTAAAAGTGGCTGAGTTTTCAAAAGATCCTAAAGCTGACCACATGATATATATGCTTGAGGAAAGATTATGAATTGTATAAGGCATCAACTTTTACGGTTCTATGGATGTTGCTGGGCTTTGTCTGGTACCAGATGTAATGATACCCTCAAAGTTTAAAATATCAAAGTTTGAGAAGTATGATGGCACCAAGTACGCCATCACACATGCTACGATGTACTATTGTAAAATGGTAGCCCATGCTAGTAATAAAAAATTACTTATGCATATCTTTCAAGACAATCTAATTAGGTCTATTATAAGATGGTATGCTCAGTTAGACAAGGCTCGCATATGATATTGGAAGGATTTGACTTAATATTTCATTAATCAATATCGTCATGTTATAGATATGGCTCTTGATTGCCTTTTATTACAAAGTTTAGAGAGAAAGGTGACTGAGTCTTTTAAAGAGCATGCCCAGCAGTGACGAGATATAACTGTTTAAGTCTAGCCACCATTGACGAAAAGAAAACAACAATTCTATTTGTAAGCACCTTAAAGTCACCTTATTATAAGAAAATGATAGGAAATGCAATTAAAAATTTTGTTGACATGGTGATTTTGAACGAGATCATTGAAAATGCCATAAAAAATGACAACTTTGAAGGAATGGAGCCCTCTGTTACTAGGAGAATGCCCAAGAAAAAGGAGAGCAAAACTCAAGCTGTAAGTTTCTAAGGGTAGCAATTTAAAAATTACACTCCTTACCCCTAACCTATCAACCATATATATTATCCTACTGTAAACAATGCTTCAACCTTCCTTTACTAACTAACTTCATGACCTTTTTATCCATCCACCTATCAACTGATATTTAAACTACCATACAATCCTAACACCTTGATCGTTGTAAGACCCTCTGCTCATCCAGCCAACTTAACAAGTGATACACAAGAATTGCAAAATAATCGAGAAAAGTTTACCTTCGATCTTATTTTCATGAATTTTATGAAGTTGTACCAATAACTTTACAAAAATCATTTGGTTACTCTTATCCCTGCAAAATCACTTGAACTTTCTTACCCTAAGTGGTATAATTCCATTACTCACTACGATTATCATTATGGGAAAACTGGCCATTCCATGAAAAATTACACATCTTTAAAACAAAGTGCAAAGTTTGATCAAAGAAAGGTTGACTAATTTTGATACCAGTGGAAAGGCAACCTAGAATGTAAATGGCAATGCATTGCCAAGTCACGCAGTGAATACTTTGAATGGAAATAAAAAACCCATGAAAAAAAGAGTGGATGAGATCAAGATGCCATTTAGTTATAATGCTCTGTATAAGGGTGGTATAGTACAACTAGTGGACTTATGCACCTATCATGGGAGATGTGTCTCAAATAAAAAATGCAAATACCACAGTGGTATGATTGATAAATCAAAAGTGCAAATACCTTAGTGCAAATACCAGATTGAATTGTACGAGAAAGTAAAAGTTTTGAAAAATGCTAAGGTGGATATGACTGATAAGTCAAAATGGGTGTTATAACCAATAACTATACATTATGGTGAAAAGCCTAAATTGATCATAGACAAATTATCCCTAAGCTAGTAACTTTTAAAGTCCCAAGCCCATTCATTTATAAGGATAAAAAGGCTATATCATGAAGGTATAGATGTGAAGTGATGGTCAAGGGTAAAAAGAGACCAATCCCAAGCAATATTACCAATATAACTAGTGTAAGGGGTATAACCAGAAGTTAAAGTTGTTACACCTAAAAAAGGCTAGAAAGGCAAGAAAGGAAAAGGTGATGGTGATGGAAAAATAGGTTAAATCAAAGTTTATTCTAGAAAAGGATGACCCAAAGCTTGTATTTGAAAAAAAAACCTGTGAGTGCTTGAAACTAGTAAAACACAGCGAATATTCTATGATTAAATAGTTAAATAAGATGCCGATTAGGATCTCTTTATTGTCATTGTTATTGAATTCAGAGCCATAGTAATATCTTACTGAAGGTTATATTAAGCTTATGTGGCACATAATATATCTATGGAATATGTGAACCATATAGAGGGAAATCTAGTGGTGTCACCCTATATAGCCTTTAGTGACAAAAAGATCCCACTTGAAGGAAGGAAAAATAAAAAGGCCTTACACATCACTGTAAAATGCAGAAGCCATACAATAACCAATGCTTTATTAATAATGATTCAGCTATCAATGTTATGCCTATGTCTACCCTAACAGGATTGCCCATTGATTTATCCCATATCAAAAGCAGTCATATGATGGTACGAGCATTTAATGAGACTATGAAAAAGGTATTGAAAGATATTGAGCAACCTTTACAAATCAGACCATGCATTTTTAATGTAAAGTTTCAGGTCATGGATATTTTTTCATCCTACAGTTGTCTGTTGGGAAAGTCATGGATCCATATGACAGGTGTTGTTTCATCTTTTTTACATTAGAAAGTCAAATTTAATGTAGAGGATCAACTTGTAATCATGGCTAGAAAAGAGGACTTACTAGTAACCCAGTGTATGAATCTCTATATGTAAAAGTGGTAGAAAAGTCATTTGAGTGTTCTTATCGATCTTTTAAACTTGTTAATGCTGTGGGTGAAGTATATAAGTTGTACCAACAAGAGTTTAGTAGAATTGTAATTACTTAGATGATTAATAAAGGTAGGAATCTTGGAGTTGGGCTGGGCAAAAACCTGTAAGGGATAAAAAGAATCACCAATTATTATAGACAACTGTGAGAAACTGAGCCTAGGGTATGAAGTTGAAGAGCAAAGGATAAAAAAGATGTAAGATAATAGTAGAAGAAGAGGGACGACGAAAAACATGCCAAGGGTTGTCCCATACCTATGTGAAACATTTAAGCTTAGAGGATACATGTACCCATGGGTGGAGGAAGATGCCAAAAAAGATTTAAGCATACAAGAAGCTTTTATCGAACTGTCCATCCAAATAATAGGTGCAAAAAGTCTGAAAGGAATGAGTGTTGGTTTATCAATGTCCACCATACTTTGAATTGAAAAATTGAAGTGTCATCTAGATCTTATTATTCTTGATAGCTTTTAAATGTAATTATAATTCCTAACTGCTTATTCTTAAAAGTATTGGGATACTCTTTTATGTATGGGCCTTTTATTATCCATTATCTCAATAAAAAAAAAAGAGTATGCATTTTATTCATTTTTTTTTAATTTTCATTACAAGCAAAGCATTTCGCCAATACTTCCCATTTCATTTAATTTTTGGTCTGTAAATGAATATGAAGATAATCATGATAGTAACCAGGGATTTAATTTTAAAAATTCAATTAATACTGATGAGCTTAACACTGAAGAGGACTCTAAAAAATATACTTTACCTCCAAATCTAATAAGATTGATTGAAAAAGAGAATAAATCAATTGAGCCCCATTAAAAAATTACTGAGATGATCAATTTAGAAGATGATAAGAACAAGAAAAATGTTAAGGTAGGTACATCACTTCCACTAGATGACAGACAATAGTTAAAGGATTTGCTTCTAGAATTTGCATAACTCCAATTTTTTAGTTTGGTGGATAACACGGCCTGCCATTCAATTTTCTCTTTTATGGATGAATTCTCTAGTTATAATAAGATAAAGATAGCTCAGGATGACATAGAAAAAACCACTTTCGTAACTGTATGGAGTACCTTTTATTATAAAGTTATACCCTTTGGATTGAAAAATGTTAGGGTAACCTATCAAAGACTATGGTGACACTCTTTCATGACATGATGCATAAGGAGATTGAAGTGCATGTGGACGACATGATCACGAAATCTCAAGAAAAAAAAGAGCATGTAGCTAACCTCAAAAAATTGTTTAAAAGATTAAAAAATTTTCAGCTTAAGCTAAATCCATCCAAATACACCTTCGGAGCCAAGTCAAAAAAATTGCTAGATTTCATGGTTAGTGAAAAAGGAATTGAAGTTGACCCAAACAAGATATGAGCCATCTAGAACCTATCTTCATCAAGTAAACCAAAAGAAGTCTGAAGTTTTCTTAGTAGATTGAACTACATTTCTAGATTTATCTCTTAACTTACTTCTAAATATGATCTTATTTTTAAACTCTTCTGAAAAAACAACCCTAATGAATGGAATAGACAATGTCAAAAAGCTTTTGATAAGGTTAAATAGTACCTGTCAAATTTTTCAGTGTTAGTACCATCTGTTCTGAAGATACCATTAATTCTGTATTTGATCGTACATGAGAAATCTATAAGATGTGTACTAGGATAGCAAAATGACTTTGGTAGAAAAGCAAAAGCTGTTTACTACTTAAGCAAAAAATTCATAGAGTATGAGTCCAAGTATTCATCATTAAAAAAGATATGTTGTGCTTTGGCTTGAACAACTAAGATGTTCAGGTAGTATATGTTTTATCATACCACTTGGCTTATAGCTAAACTGGACCCAATCAAATGCATCTTTAAAAAACCATCATTATTAGAAAGGATAGCAAAATGGCAAGTAATGCTCTCGGAGTATGATATTATATATGTAAACTAAAAGGTAATAAAAGGAAGTGCCATTGTAGAATTTCTTGCAGATCATGTCGTTAAAAGCTATGAGCCAATGAAACTCAATTTTTCGGATAAAAAATTAATGGCTGTCTTAGAATTAGAGGAAAAAGATAACGATGAGAAGTCATAAAGAATGTACTTTGATAAGGCTGTTAATGCTTTGGGACATAAAATTGGGATAATTTTGATATCTTTTAAGGGGTGTTATTATCTTGTCATAGCAAAGTTGAATTTCAATTGCACCAATAATGTGACAGAATATGAAGCCTGTGTCATGGGTTTACAAGTTGTTTTAGACAAAAAATTAAAATATTAAAAGTTTTTATAGATTCGACTTTGGTTATTGATAAACTAAAAATAAAAAGAGACACGAGATTCAAAGCTTATCTCATACCATAAGTATATCTTAGAGTTATGTAAGTAGTTTGAAGAAGTCCAATTTAAATACTTACCTTATGAAGAAAATCAAATTGTAGATGCTTTGGCTACTCTAGCCATAATGATTCGGATTGATAGTAATACCGAGATTTAGCCCATTTAGTTGGATGTTAGGGACATGCCAGTATATTGTGTCAATATAAATGAGGAAAAAGATGGAAAGCCCTAGTATTATGATATCCTACAATACTTAATGAATCAACAATACTTAGATCAGGTAATGGAGAGTGATAAGAAAGTCTTGAGAATATTAACTATAGGTTTCTTCTTAAACGAAAAGGTACTTTATAAGAGAAGCAAATATCAGGTATTATTACAGTGTGCAAATGCATTTAAAGTAAGAAAGAATATTGAGGATATGCATAAAGGGTTATGTGAAGCACATGTAAATGGACATATGATGGTAAGATAGATTATGAGAGCTAGATATTATTAGCTAACAAAAAGAAATGATTGCATTTATTATGCTCAAAAATATCATAAATGTCATATTTATGCTGATAAAATCCATGCTCCACTTAATTTTTTACACGTTTTGGCAGCATCTTAGCCATTTTCTATATGAGACATGGATGTCATTGGTCTCGTTACCCCAAAAGCATCGAATGGGAATAGATCATCTTTATGGTGATTTATTATTTCACTAAATGGGTCAAAACAGTTTTTTTTGCAAATGTGACAAGGTCAGTGGTTTACAAATTTATCAAAAAAAATAATCTACAGATATGAACTCTAAAAAAAGATCATATCAGATAATGCCAAAAATTTAAATAGTAAGATGATGCAAGAAGTATATATTTAGTATAAAATTAAGCACCATAATTTAGTATTGTACCACTCAAAGATGAATAGGGCAGCAGAAGTTACGAATAAAAATATCAAAAGGATTATGAAAAAAATGACTAAGATGTATAAATATTGGCATGAAAAATTACCTTTTGCTTTACATCCCTATCGAACGTCAGTACACACATTTACTGGGATAACTTTATTTTTCTCGATTTATGGGATAGAGGCTATATTGTCAGTGAAAGTAAAAATCTCATCTTTGAAAGTCTTAGGAGAAATGGGATTAAAATAAGTTAAATGGGTTCAAAAGTACTATAAGTAACTAAACTTCATTAAAAAAAAAAAGAGACTAGCGGCATTATGTCATGGTCAACTATACTAAAAAAGGATTATGAGAGCTTATGACAAAAAGATCTGACCTCGTCAATTTTGAAAGGGAGAGTTAGTGTTGAAAAAAATTCTTCCAAGTTAACGTGATTATAGAGAAAAGTGGACTCCAAATTAGAAAGGTTCGTATGTTGTAAAAAAAGCTTTTTTAAAAGGATCATTAATCTTAATAAGGATGGATAGGGATGATCTACCCAATCCCATAAATTCTGATGCCGTGAAAAAGTACTTTACTTAAAAAAAAGAGAGTTCAAATCAGAAACTCAAAAGGACAATTTGAACTAAATGAGGGTTTATCTAAGTTGAAAACTTGTAAAAGCAACTTAGATAAGAAAATACGGCATCATTTAGGAGTTTCACCAAAATAAGAATGGGTATATTTTGAAAAGCTCTGAAGTTTTAAGGACATTATACGGTTTAGCTTTGGAATAAATTTGAGATATGTTGTCATGATTATCTTATTATTTGTCTTGGAGCATTGTTATCCCAAATAGCCATATTTGTATGCCTTTATCTTATCTCGTTGCCATCATTTGCAATCTGCTTCTTTTTCAAATAAATGATATTAATTTTATTTTATCTATGTCTCACTTTCAATCCTTACCTTGTCCTTTCAAATGCTTTGCAATGAATAGAAGTAATGTATAATTTGCATCTTATATTTGAAAAATTGAGATAATGATTAATAATTGAATAATGTCATAAGAGATTGTATATTACTTTGGGAAAGTTGAAAAGATAGGGGCAAAGGATAAAACCTTCAAAGTTTAGTAACAACATTGGTTCTGAAAGCTTCTCCAAAAGAAAAAGGCAACTGCCTATTTTGAATAATAACAAATAGAGTTGATTTTGTTCCCCTTGCTGACATTAAAAAAAAAGTCTTGAGAACCTTAGTACTATAATTGAGATTTCAATTGAGATTTGTATATTGGATAAGGCATTTACATCATTCATATTATCACTCATTAAATATAAAATCTTGACTTTGGTGAAAAGTTTCGAATATGTGAATCTGAGAACATTTTTTGTGTTTTTGAAAACCTTTGGATATGATCTAAGAGACTTATAGGTGTGATTTCTTTACTTATCTTTGACATTGGCTCAATCTAAGTCATTTTATTTTTTTTTTATCTACAATTCAATCCAGTCACTCATATTTGACCTCGGCTCGATCCAAGTTATTTTATTTTTTTGATTTACAGTTTAGTCTTGGTCACTTGTATTCGACTTCAACTCAATCCAGGTCATTTTAGTTTTTTAACTTGTGGTTTAATCTTGATATCTCATTTTTTATCTCAGCTTGGGCTAGGTCATTTTATTTTTCTATTATGCGATTTAATCCTGATCATGCATTTTTTACCTGGACTCAGTCCAAATTATTTTGAATTTTTTGACTTGCGGTTCAATCCCAATCACTTGTTTGCAACCTCAACTCGGTCTAGGTCATTTTAGTTTTTCGACTTGCGATTCAATCTTGGTCAGTCATTCTCAATCTTGTTTCGGTTAAGAGCATTTAATATTTTGACTTGTGGCTTAGTTTCGGGCATTTTCATTTTTGTATTTTAGCACACTTCAATTACTTTTGATTTTGACTTAGTTCAGTCATTTCACATTCTAATTTGACTTCAGTTTTTGAACTCGAATGTAATGGTTGTCTTTATCTTTGCATCATTCTTGTTTCATAGAAAGGCATAAAGATGGGCAACAATAAACACTCGTTTGCTTCCGAGGTGTGATTGAATTCTCGATTCGGATCTTTTCAATCGTCAAGGCCTTAGAGGAGTGCATGTTTAGGTTTTTTACAATTTTATTTATTTTGTTTAGGCCCAACCTTATTATTATTATTATTATTATTATTATTATTATTATTATTATTATTTTGTTAATAATTGATAAAAAGAAAAAAATCAAAAGAAAATAAAATTTGTTAAAAATCTTTTACGCAAATTCGGCAGAAAGATTTTGGGAATTCATATGACGAAAATAGGAAACTAAAATCATGCAACCGTTAACCTCCATCAAACCATAATAGAATCCCAACATTCAATCATGATTTGAATCGATGAATCCCTAAAATCTCTCCTAAAAATAGCTATAAATCAAAGGTTAAATGCTCAATTTGATATTAAAAGTTTGAGTGGTTACTCAATTAAGGATTTTAGCTTTAATTTGATTCAATATAGGATATAACATTTTTGAATTTGTTCGAACAAAGACTAAGTTATGGCTGTGGCTTACGCACGTCGTCAAGTCTATTATTCATTGATGTTTTCTGTTAAACCCATTAACTTTAATAAACAAAATAAAAAAATGGAACATAGTAAGAATTGATGATCACTAGAAAGGTAGAGAGCAAAATTAAGCATAACAATCAGCCTCAAACAATCAAGCTAGGGAGGCTAGATAGTAGCAATTCACAATCAAAAGTCATTGAAAAGCAAGAAAATTGAACAAAGTTTTTGAACTTTGAATGGAGGAAAAAATGCACAATAAATCAATTGTTTTTAGAAGTTTTTTGGGCTAAGAAAAATTTTTTGTTAGGCAATCAATAAAGCAAATTCATCACCAAGATCAGCAATCAACAACTAGCCTCAAATAAGCAATTGATCCAATATTAGAATTCCAATACACAGAAGCAACCACAATAGCAAGATTTTAGAATTCATCAATAAGGGTTTTTTTGGGTTTGATTCTTTTTGGGAATTTCTTTTGGGTTTGATTTTTTTTTTAAAATTTTTAGGTTTTAAAATAGAGTTAGAAAAAGGAGGAAATGCTAATCGATTAGCAACATAATAAACAGCGAATGGTGTTGGATTTTGGTAGTGAGATTTTGTGATTCTTGAGCTCTTCATTTTTTGGGTTATAGTTGAGTTTTAATTTAGAGATTTAGAGAGAGAAGAACACAAAAGAGGGATTAAACTAGAAATTCTTGTTTCAACTATGAAAAAGCTATGCTGCTGGTAAAAGATGAAGACTGATGATGGTCATTGACGATAAGATCAATGGGAAAAAAAGGTTGATTTCTAAATGTTTGTTCTTCGGTTAGAAAGAACAAGATAACAGAGTTCACTTGAAAAGAGAAGTTCGAAAAGACATAGTTGTTGGCTATTTTAAATGTTCATTATATTGCAAAATAGTGATTCACACTTTTTTTTGCATGTGTAAATTACAATAGTAAAAAAAGGCCTTATTTGAATAAATTTGAAAATGTTACATCTTACATTAAACCAAATTAAAGTTAAAATCTTTAATTGAAAATCATACAAACATGAGATCCTTAATTAAGCATTTAGCCTAAATTAAACACAAATTCATATGCAAGGGAAAAGGGATGGACATGACAAAAAGGAATGAGAAAATTTTCATAAAAAAATTTTAGGATTTTTTTTTTGGGAAAATCAGGTTTTGGAATTCATGATTGGAGTTTGATTTTGAGAAATCTGAATCTTCTGGGGTTCTGGGATTAAGTCAAACTTTTTTGGTTGATTTTCATGGTGATCGAAAAGGGAATAGGGTGGCCATCTTCTGGGTTCATAAGGGTTTCTAGAAAACTTGAAGTTTTAAGTGGCTGTTCGAATTTTACTGCACTGAAAATTGGATATTTAGCCAATTTCTAGAAGGGTTGAAGATTCCGATTGAATCTTCTAAAGAGAGGCCAAAGCGTTTTTCTAGAGAGAGAGAGAGGACCAAGTCAAGTTTGAGGAAAAATAAAAGATTTTTTACTTATATAGCGTAGTCAAAATGGTGTCGTTTAGAGTAAGGACCCATTAGCCGGCATGTAACCCGTGTTCGACCTACGAGGATCTGACTCGCAGCGCAAATATTCCCTTTTCTTTTTTTTTTTTTGTTTATTTTTCTATATTATATTTATATTATATTATTTTTAAATGGTTGATTATGTTGATGTGATGAAAATTTTATTTTTGCAAGATATTTTTATTAGTTTATTTTTAGTTCTTATTTTGGCAAAAGTTTATTTTATTTGCATGATACATTATATTTTATTGCATGATAAGTTTTGCATTATAATTTTTACTTAGTTTATTTGAATTTTTTTTCATTTTAAAGGGGTTTTTAAAAAACAAAATTTTTTTTTCAATATTATCAAATTATTGAAAGATTTAAATTTTAAACAAAACCTTACAAACATATTGGAGGGCCAATTTTTTTTTTTTAAATACGTTTTTACCAATGTATTGGAGAATTTTATAATTTTTAGAGATAAGTTTTTTTAAAATAATAAATAAGCAAAATTTTTTATTTTTACATAAAATCCTACCGACTAATTGGAAGACATTTTTTATTATAACCCAGTTTATATATATATATATATATATGTTTCTAGATACAAAATCCAATAAATCTAACCACAGAGCCTCTTTAAAGCATGTAAATAGTCCCATTGAACACTCATGAGGTGAGAAAATATTCATAAATTATTACCAATGTATTAGAGTAATTTAAGAAAAATGTTTAATATTAAATTATTTGGTAAATTTTAAATACCTTTAAAGGCTTGGATAAATTGAAATCAAACTGGTACCATCTTTCGGATAGGCGCTGTGAGGGTGTTATAACATTCTTCACGTGTAATCGTACTTTCAAACTTAAAATTTGATTTCATAGACTTGAATCTACTATTTAAAAAAACTTAATTTAATCTTGAAACACCTCTTTAAATAGGATAGATTTTGTTAAGATGACCGATCACACCTAAACAAAAAAAATTGATGACCACTCTTAAATTTTATATCTAGTAATAAATCTATGAATTTATACATTATGATAACCATGTTACAAACAACATGGTTGAAAGTTTCAATCAATGGATTGGCAATATTTGAGGTAAGCCTATCTTCACTCTCTTAGAGGATTTAAAATTAAGTTGATGAAAAGATTTCATAATAAATATAAGAAAGGTTGTACATGGGACACACATATTACTCCAAAAATTAAGAAAAAACTTGATGCAAGCAAGTATAATGATAAATTTGGCAAAGTTGTACTTGCTAGTGAGCATGGGTTTAATGTGTTCAAAGGTGGATGAGTTTTTTTTTTTTTTGTGAACTTGCAATTTGGAGTTTGGAGTTACCTTTATGATTTTTGGGAGATATCAAGTCTGCTTGTGCTATTTGGTTACTTGTGCACATGTATGTGCTAACACGACACAAATTTCTTTTTTAATTAATCCAAAAATATAGGCATAGTTAGGTGATTTGATTGTTGTTTATTCTTAGTTAGTTGCTTGTTACTTGTGCTTGGATTAGATTTGTAGGGTGATAATGTATGTTTTAAGAGGAAATTCTGTCAAAAATTTTGAAACTTTTAAAACACTTGCACTTGAGGTAAATGGAGGACAAAATAGAGCTTTAATCATTTTAAAAGTTGTATCAATTAAGGTAATAGAATTCAAATGCCTTGTTAGACTAACCAATTACCCTTAGCCCTTATTGTTAACAACGTCAAAATGACAATTTGATATAAATTTTAAGCCAACAATATACTAACAACATCAAAATGGTAATTTGAAATAAAATGTAAACTTAAACTATGAAATTAGCAAGCTACACAATAGTTTCATTTTAGTATTTGTTTAATGCTAAACATTAATTGTTTAACCCTAAACATTAGTTGTTTAACCTTAAATACTATTTGCTAAAAACAATAGCTAAAATAACTACAAACAAAGCAACAACAATTGTTTTCAATAAATTCAAAACACGTTCAATTTTTTTGCAATGCTTTATTATAGCTCCAACTTTTTTTTTTTATTTCTGCCATAAAACTTCAAATCTCCATGATATTTCTTCTCATTTCAATATCGTCATTGATATCAAAATATACATTGATCGGATGCTACTATTAAAAAAAAATCCACAATTCCTTTCTTAACAAATAAAATAAAGTTTTAAATAATTATGTTCAGATTTTGATCTCTTTACAACAACTTTTCAACTACATCGATGATATTTGTTCTGAAATTGAATATCATAATCTGATGCGTGACTATTACTTAAAGAAAGCATAACAATATTCTTTGAGAATTCTTTTCAAACACTTGGTAAACAATTACAAATAACCTTATAAAAATAACACGTAAATAAACCATATTATCAAAAACCATAATAGCATAATAACAAATTTTTTTAACATAATAAAGCATGCCATAATTGTTTGATGAACAAACACATGATAAACAACATATAAAAAAAATACACATAAATAAACAAAATAACAAAACGAAACAACATATAGCTTTAACATCTTCATTTGTCAAAACAAAAAAAAAATAAAAATTTATAATCACACTTTTTCAGCACAATAGAATAGATTTTACAGTAGCTTTTCAATTTTGTAGTTTCAACATCTTCATTTGTTGGTTTGTTGGTAAACAAACATATTGAATATTCAAAGATAAAATGGTCTCAATCTTAAACTTCTAACAGATTAATTAACGGAAGACTAACGATAAGACTTATTTGTCTTATTTATTTAAAATGTTTGGGGTAGATTTTCTATTTCTTATACTAATGGACTCGTGTTAAATTTGACTCAAAACTTAAGAATTTAGATGAAATTTACCCAAGAATTTTCATTTGTCAAATTGGCATATGCAGTTTCCTTCCAGTGAAGCTCCTCAAAAAAGAAACTAGTGAAAAGATATAAGTGCTATCAAGTTTTACACATGCAATGAGTCCGGGTTCTCCCAAAGGTCATAATTAGGGAAGGTCTCTTCTGGCAATCCAATTCACTTTTGGTGGGTGACGACCACATTTTTAACA
Organism: Durio zibethinus; assembly: GCF_047325235.1. NCBI lineage: Eukaryota > Viridiplantae > Streptophyta > Magnoliopsida > Malvales > Malvaceae > Durio > Durio zibethinus. The sequence goes on from NC_143165.1 coordinate 33,025,150, forward strand.
AATTTGCCCAGCCCATATAAGGATCACCAAAAGATTTAGACATAATCCCTTTCTCTAGTTTTATGGATTTTAGACGGTCACCCATGTACCTTCGTACCCCGATAATCAATTCAACAAAGTTGCCTCCATGTGTCATCACGAACACATCGGACTTCAGGCAGACCAAGAAATCAAGTGCAGCCAAGCTTGTCACATGTTTCTCGAAAATAGCTAACTCCTCCCTAACTTGCCAACTCCTCCTTGGTAACCTATTATAAAGCCTTGTAATTATCATCTTAACTTTGCAAGAAAGGCATGGGTTTATTTTCACAAGTACAAAATAAAAGGATAACAAAACATGACAGTCTCTGTTTGATGTGTATCAAGTCCAACTACTTGCATTGCAGTCTCTGATATAATTTCTGTTTGTTAACTAATCTATTTGCATGTACAAATTTAGTGCTCCCATATATAATAAAGTAAGGACAATAGCACAAGAAGAGATTCTGCCCAGATAAATAAAATGCCAAATACTTGAACAAAAAAATTCTAACAAATAATTTTAAAATGCCTAGTATTATTGTATTTGGATATGAAAATACGATTCCACACGACAATTTTATAGCATTCATAGATAACAAAGAGTAAAAAAACTGTACCAAATTTTAGACCATGTTCCTTAGGCATCCATTCATTTGGATATTGAGCAAACTGAGAGAATTCTGATTAAATGCCTCATAAAATGAGGCCTATAAAGTGATTGTTGGAAGAGATATAATCCTTGGTTAAGATTATTATAAAAACAAAATCTTGTTTTAGGATTTGTAAGGAAAACAAAAGGTTTTGGAGAAGAAGAAGAATAAGAGGATTTTTTACCTATTTTCTTCTTGATAGTTCTCCATTCACTTGTGTCATGGATAAGTTGTTTTCCTCGATCCATTTCGTCAGCTTAGATAGTCTGCTAAGAGGTTTTTATCTTCATTGATGCCATTTATAGAGGATGCGAAAAGGATCTATGTATAAAGGTTTATACAAACAAACTTAAAAAAATTTATAAGTGCAGATGGTAGATAAAAGGGAGAGAGAGATGAAGGTAAGCAAGAGAAAAGAAAAGCTGAAAGAAGTGCCTCATTGAGCTTCGTTACAATGAGGCTTTAAATAAAAAAATTTTAACCTATGAATAATAACTCTGTACAGTTTTCACTACAATGTACAGTAAAATTTTTATTTACAGTACTTGTTATAGTATTTTCGATAGTAGGTCTCTATCTTTTTCTGCTACAGTGACTGCTATAGTTGACTGCTACAAATTTTTTTGTCTGCTGGTCGTGGGCATCGAATGAACTTTGTTATTTTGTGTCGGCAGTTTATCCTAGCTTATTCTTGTTTAGAATATGCACATGTATTATTCTTTCATAAGATTGTTTAAATTATGAAATTTTTCGTCCAGTATATTAAGAGATTGGGGTGATGGAGAAGATCCAGAATGTGATTTGTTCCACATTTATCATCATTCTTGATACTGGTATAATAATTCTATGGGATGATCAAGATATTTCATTTTAGATAACTTTTTCAATAATTGGATTGCTTCTAGTTCATTTTGAATGTCCAGATCTTCATGTGGTTCAAGAAATCTGATGATAAAAATACGTCTGTCATCTATCCAATAAGCTATTTTAAGGTAGTCTGACTTTATGGCTAAATGAAGAAAAAATTTTGATTTTTTCATAAGGCCAATTCCTGTTTGAAAGTGATAACTATTTAGATTTAAATATTTAGTGATGATTTTATTTAAATCAACTGAAAAGTCGATATGGTCAGTTGGTGGATCAAGTATAGTGAAGGGTTGAAGAAAATGTTCACCGGATATTTTGTCAAGTTCTCATATTTGATAAGATTGATACAAATTTTCTCTTTAAAAGGTACCCAAAAGACTATATATAGTAAAATGAATGTAATAAAAATATTTTGATCATTTTATACACCCATAAAAAAGATGCTTAATAAAAGCAAAAAAATCTTTTAAAAAATGAAAAAAAAAGTTTTGCACAATAATTTATCCGACTAAATCAAATTCAATGCTTTTTACATCAAATATTTCGTGATGAAGTTGAAATTTAATTTTTGGTATGAATTCACCAAGTGTAGTATTATACATATAAGTATAGTAATCACAAAATTTTTCTATCAACAGTTTTTCTGTTGATTGTCAAATAGTAAAATTAATTTGCTGGAACAATTTTTTTGTTAGAAATACCGTAGCTTTTTCTAAAAGAAATATTCTCTTAAGCTTGTTTAGCGTAGATGAATTATAACTTTTTTTTTCGAAATATTCACATAGATTCAAAAAATTGTTTATCTCTTGAATACTGTACTGATTTTCTTTCAAAGCAAAGAAATTAATATCTTGTTATTTTAGCAAATTAATTGATAAAAGTCTTTGGAAAACTATTTCTTTAAAATTTTGAAATTCTTTAACCTGATTGACTAAAAATTCAGTTAATTTGGTCATTTTTTTTTTCGAAGCTGAATTTATTTTTTGAGAGATGAGATTTTCAAACATTATTTAACAAATTGTAGACTTGTGGTTCAAGTTCAATGTTGTAAATATCTTTGATCTATGTGTTAGAGAGTTTTATTTTTTCAAGCAGTTGTTTTGCTAAAGAAAATGTTTGAGAATAACTCATAGGTGTCCATTCATTTAGGTTTTGAGCAAACTGAGAGAATTCTAGTTGAATCCTCATAAAAATAAGTTTATAAAGTGGTTGTTGGAAGAGATATAATCATTGATTAAGATTATTGTAAAAATTAAATCATGATTTAAGATTTGTAGGAAAAACAAAAGATTTTGGAGAAAAAGAAAAAGAAAAAAATTTTTTACTTGCTTTCTTCTTGATAGTTCTCCATTCATTTGTGTCATGGATAAGTTGTTTTCCTCGATCCATTTGATCTGCTTAAATAGTCTGCTAGGAAGTTTTTATCTCTATTGATAAATTCTACTTGAAAATGATATTGACAAAGAAAACTATACCACTTAATTCTTCTAAAATTTTTAGAGTTTTCTGTTTTTGAAGAAATCTCTTACTGCTTGATTATCTGTTTTGATAACAAAGATCTCAAGGACTAAATAGATGTGAAATTATTGTACACCATTTTTTATGGCTAATAGTTCTTTTTCGAAGATAATATAATTTATTTCATTTGGTTTAAATTTATCGAAATTATAGCTACAAATTAGTTCATCTTTTTTATAAAGATTTTTTGCTTTAAGGACATATCTCCAATGCTCATCACTAACATCTATCTATAAAATTAAAAGGTTGCTCTATTTAGGTAGATAGACTTTAAGAATAGCAGTTAACTCTAATTTGATCTATTTGACAATATCCAAATCTGTTGTTGTCCAGATAAAATCATTAGTTTTACGTAATTTAAAAATAACTTTTTTTCTTAAAAATATTTTTTAATTTTTACAATAATACTAACCAAAGATTATATCTCTTTCAACAACCACTTTATAAACCACTTTTTATAAGGATTCAACTAAAATCCTCTCAATTTGCTCAAGACCCAAATGAATAGACACCTATGAATTATTCTCAAATAATTTCTTCAGCAAAATAACTATTTGAAAAAACAAAACTCTCTAACCTAAAAATAAAAAATTTTTACAACCCTGAACTTGAACCACAAGTTTACAATTTGTTAAACAATGTTTGAAAATTCAATCTCCCAAAATATAAATCCAGCTTCCGAAAAAAGATAACAAATTAGTTGAATTCTTAATCAACCAAGCTAAAGAATTTAAAAATTTTATAAAAATTTTTAAAAAACTTCTATTAACTAATCTGCTAATACAACAATATATTAATTCTTTACTTTGAAAGAAAATCAATACAGTATTCAAAAGATAAACAATTTCTTAAATCTATATGAATATTTTGAAAAAAAAAAGTTATAATTCTTTTAAGCTAAACAAGCTTAAGAAAATCATTTTTTTTAAAAAAAAAACTACGATATTTCTAACCAAAGGGTCGTTCCAACAAATTAATTCTACTATTTTACATTTAACAAAAAAACTGTTGATAAAAAAAATTTTTGATTACTATATTTATACTTATATGTATAATACTACACTTGGTAAATTCATACCAAAAATTAAATTTCAACTTGATCACGAAACATTTGATGTAAAAAACATTAAACTTGATTTAATCGGATAAATTA